>NW_006408765.1:4471369-4485126 GCF_000296735.1 Chrysochloris asiatica
TAGCTTGGCTATATGGACATGATTGCTGACTCTTCTTGGGTAATGTAGGGAGAAAATGCTCCCACCTCCAGGAAAAATGTGTGATCAAAAGGCACAAAAGCAGAAGCTATATAAAAGCAGAGACCAAAACCTTCACTTTGAAACAAAAATAAAATTGGCAAACTGTCCAGTCGCCTTGCTACACAGACAGTGTGTGAGTACCATAGAAGTCACCAGCAGTGGGTGGGGTGTCCAATTACTCAGGTTCCTCCTCTAGTTACCACTGTAGAGGTGCATCGATAGATATTGAGAAGTTAATAGGAGAAAGATTGTTTACTATTTTTGTCTCTGAAGGTCAGTTATGTCTCTGCGTGTGCACAGTGTAATTCTTGAGATATTTGCATCTTTTTATGATGGGGTTTTACAGATTGTTCGTATGGTTTTTCTGTCAGAGCAAACCTGCTTTTTTCCTTTCTGGGTATGCAGGGGTTAATGGTCCTGCAAAGTTAACTTTAGGGCTGGGACCCACAGGCAGAAGTCAAAAGCAGCAGCCAAAGAATTTGCTCTTGGACCAGTGGTGCTCTTTCTCTCTGTGCCATGGGAAAGCTGTGGTCTCAATGCCGGACTTTTTTTGGAGTACATACCCATTCACCTGTAGGCATCAAGGCTGGACAAAGAAGGCACGGCAGGGAAGAGATGGAAAGAAAACATGTAGAATCCCTCCACATCTCCTTTTGCAAATGTCACTGCCCTGCTTTTAGCGCTGGTTCCTTGTGCAGGTCTGGGTGTAGACCCGCCCTCTGACTTCTGCCCTGGCGGAAGTCTTGACCGATTTCTAAAATGCAAAGTTTTCCTTTATACCATGATTTTATCATTGGTAGTTACAGGAAACTGATACCCTGACCCTTATGCTAGATCCAGAGCACTGGTGCAGTTTCATGAGAACCAAGTCTCTGGATTTTCAGCCCCTCCTCCACAGAGCCTGTCCTACCTGACTCTGCTCTGCTGCTGCCAAACCAGAAGTCCTCTTCTATCTTTGCTGTTGTTGTTGTTATGTGCCGTAGAGTCGGTTCCGACTCATAGCTACCCTTCACAGGGTTTCCGAGGCTGTAAATCTTTACGGGAGCAGACCGCCTCATCTTTCTCCTGCGGAGCGGCTGGTAGTTTCGAACTGCTGACCTTGTGGCTCACAGCCCATTTTTTAACCACTACGCTACCAGAGCTCCTTCTTTAGTTTTAAAAAATCCCACCAAATTATTTAGATCCATGCATAGAGTCATGGCAGTTGCAGAGGCAGCCAAAAAGACAGTAGAGACAGTGTCGTACAGAAATAGAACAGTGGGCTCCCTAGTCCACTGACTGAGTAAAACTGATTGCCTACAGTTAGGAGGCTTGCTTGTATAAATGTGTGCCCTATGAACATATGTCAGCATAACTAAAGGAGTTTTAGCATGTGCCTGAGGAGGGCAGAAGCCAAGGGGCTTCATGGCTGACAGGTCAAAGACAAAAGTAGGGCTAAGAAGAGGCATTCTTGACCAGAGACCTTCTATGTCCTGAGTTGATTCTGATCTTGAATTACACCTTGTGTGGCACTGTAGGATAAGAACTCTATCTTAAAGTTGGTTTGAACCACAAGAGTTGCTGTTCAAACTCTCCAGCTGCTCCTCAGAAATCCTATACAGGGTTAATATCAGTCAGAACGCATTCAGTGGCACTTAACAACAATGATAACAACTACACTATTGAAGAATTTTAAGGACAAAATATTGAATTATGCAGAAAGCATTAAAAGATGACAGAAGGAATACACTAGTTACTGTACTGGAAGATGTTCAACCATTTCAAGAGGTGAGCATAAATTCAAGAGTCAATGGTGCTGAAGGAAAAAGTTCAAGGTGCACTGAAGGCATTGGCAAAAAACTAGGCTCTGGAAATTGATGGACTAGAAATCAAAATCTTTCAACAAACTGAGACAGCACTGGAGAAATTCATTCATCTCTGCCAAGGAATTTGAAAAACTTCTACCTGGCCAACTGACTAGAAGAGATCCATATTTGTGACCATTCTAAAGAGCAGTAACTCAGTGGAATGTGGAAATTATCAATCACATCAACATTACATGCAAGTAGAGTTTTGCTAAAGATGATTCAAAAATGGTTGTAACAGTACCTCAACAGTGAACTCCAAAAGGTTCAAGCCAGATTTTAGATGAGGATGTTGAATAAGGGATTTCATTGCTGACATCAGATGGATCTTGGATAAAAGCAGAGAAAAAAAAAACACACAAAAAAATGTTTATCTATGTTTTACTGACTATATAAAAGGTTTTGATGGTGTGGCTTATTATGAGCTATGGATAAAGTTGAGAAGAAAAGGTATTTCAGAACACTTAATTGTGCTCAAGAGGATATTCATAGACCGAAAAGCAGTTGTTTGAATAAAACAAGTGGGAATTGAATAGTTTAAAATCAGGAAAGGCATGTGTCAAGGTTGCATTCTTTCACAATATTTATTCAATCTGTATGCTGAGCAAATAATTTGAGAAGCTAGATTCCAATACATAATAAGGCATTGGAATTGAAGGAAGGCTCATTGACAGCTTGTGATATGCAGATGATGCAACCTTACTTGGTGAAAGTGAAGAAGATGTAAAATACTTGCTGATGAAGATCAAGACTACAACCGTCCGTATAGGTTGCATCTGAATGTAAAGAAAACAAAAATACACATTATTCAATAAATAACATCATGACTAATGGAAAAAAGATGGAAGTTGTCAAGGATTTCATTGTATTTGTATCCAATGTCAACACTCATGTAAGCAGCAGTTGAAAAAAAATCAAAGAACATCTTGCATTAGGCAAATCTGCTGCATAAGACATCTCTCTTCACAGTATCCAAGCACAAATTGCACTGAAGTCATTGGCAAAAACCAAGGCTCCAGGAACTGACAGACTACCAACTGGGATGTTTCAACAAATGAATGCAACACTGGACACTTTCACTGTATATGTCCACATATTTTGAAGACAGCTTCCTGGACAGTTTTCTGAAAGAGTTCCACATTTGTGCCCATTCTGAAGAAAGGTGATCCAGTGGGATGTGAAAATTATTGAACAATAGTGTTAATATTACATGAAAGTAAAAATTTTCTTTAGATAATTCAAAACTATTGCAGCCATATATTAGCAGGGAACACGCCAGAAATTCAAACCAGAATCTGAAGAACATGTGGAAAGAC
Source organism: Chrysochloris asiatica (assembly GCF_000296735.1). Lineage (NCBI taxonomy): Eukaryota > Metazoa > Chordata > Mammalia > Afrosoricida > Chrysochloridae > Chrysochloris > Chrysochloris asiatica. The sequence goes on from NW_006408765.1 coordinate 4,474,590, forward strand.
AGATGTCATTATTGATGTCAAATGTATGTTGGCTGAGAGCAGAGAATGACAAAGATATGTCAGCCTGTGCTTCATTGACTATGCAAAGGAATTCAACTGTGTTGAGCATAACAAATTATAGATAACCTTATAAAAAATGGGAATCCTAGGACATTTAATTGTGCTCATTTTGAATATAAGAAAATTGTGTGGAATCAGAAAAGATATTCATCAGGTTTTCATCCTTTCAGCTATTCAAACAAACTAGCTATTCTGCAAAGAAAAATGTAACAGTCTGCTTTCATAAATATGACAGCCATAGAAACTCTATAGGGGAGTTCTACTCTGTCCTATAGGGTCTCTTTATTTTCTTGATGGCTTTGTATCTGTTCTTTTATCTTTTGCTTTGTTTTGTTTTTTAGACTTTGTGGGGGATAGCTTGTAAAACTATATTTCAATCACACGTCTTTCATCTGTCTCCATCTGTGGAAGTGTTTGAGTTCTCCTTCAAAACTCATCTGATTCACCAGAATGTTGTGGTTGTTGTTGTTAAGTGCCGTCGAGTCGGTTCCGACCCATAGCGACCCTGTACAGGGTTTCCGAGGGTGTAAATCTTTAAGGGAGTAGAAAGCCTCATCTTTCTCCCGTGGAGCGGTTGGTAGTTTCGAACCACTGACCTTAAGGTTCGCAGCCCGATTCGTAACCACTACGCTACCAGAGCTCCACCAGAATAGTCTACACCAATTCACATGGTGGCAGTTTTTCACTAGCAGCAGGAGTAGGAATTATAAGATTGAATGAGGCCTGTGGTCAGACCAGCAAAATGTCATTTCTAACCCAAAAGTTGAGACCCTATGTAATCTATGGAAACAAGAACAGAAAAAGTGTTTTGAGATTCTTGAAATTTCTTCCCTTTTCCTATTGCTATTGAGCAAATGACTACTAGGAATGTATTATCTCTTTTTTCGATTATTAAGCCTATGAGGTTAAATAGAGATATCTCTAAAACTGTCTGCAATGAATGTTGAAGTTATTTTATAATTAATAACCTTCAACTTAATGGGCTATCATTTAAGACAATGATAAAATTATCTGTCAATAATGATTAAAATGCAACAAGATGAAAATGCATTGAGCAATATATTTCAATACTTCATGAATAATTACATAGAACTGTATATTAATTTTTGGTAGATCTATGACAACTAAGAGGTAAAAATGAGAGCTTGGATAGTTTTTATTCAAAACAGCTGTCAGTTTTTAAGTTTTCCCATATGTTATTTATAAGAAAAACTAGGGCTGAGACTTCAATATATGGCTGGCAGAATACTTGAGAGCTGAGAGGTAATGTTTTATCTGAATAATTAAAATTATATTTACTTCACTTAAAACTGGGATGACATTAGCACAATGTGCATTATCAGATTTCTAATAACATAAAATGCCTTTTCATCTTCATAAGCATGTGCCATTTCAACAACTGTGACAGAGTGACACTATATTTCAAAAACTGTTTTGCCCTGGGCAAGACTTAAAATCATTTTTAGCAGTTTACAAAGATTCAAGGCTTATCTCCAGAGGACATCTGTTACTGCTATTACAGCACATAAAAGACATTTGTCATATAAACTCAGGCAGTAGACTAGCTACTCTCAAATGCATCAATGAGTGCCTAATCAAAAAATGAAAGAATATTTAAGGATAGTAGTACCATGAAAGAGAGGTTATCTTAAACAAATGAAGAATTTATACCTAAGAAACAAAGTTATTAGCTCAAAAATAACAGAACTTCAAAATATTCTATCAATATTTCCTATTACAGTCATTTTGTACTTCCTGAGTAATTTTGCTCTCCCATTCTCCTAAATGATAATTTCATACCCTCTTCTATCTTCTCAATCTTCTTCCATTCAATTCTCACTACCTGCTGATGGAATTGATATCTGTAACACTGACAATGTAGAAAAATATTCTCACACCAAATATACTCATGGACCAGCATTTACACCTACATCTTCTACTGAAATTCTCTTTTCCTGGTGAACTTCCCAAGCTTTCATTTAAAGATCTATTGATGTATGTTTCAGATCTTTTTTTCACTAAAATAGTCTGGGGTATCACTTTATTATTTTTATACCAACTCTCCTATACCTTCTTTCCCTCATGTTCTTCTAAATAAAATCTTCATAAAAGTATTCATAAATTTTTATCTTCAAAATATTTCTCTTGCTTTTAATTCTAATTCCAACTACGTCTTATTTAAAATCAAATATTTCACTTTGAAATAAGTGTAGATTAATGTACAGCTGTAATAAAATAACAAATAATTCATTGTCTCTTACTCAATTGTCACCCAATAGTAACATCTTATAAACTATTGTACAATATCACAACCTCAGTATTGACAATGACAGAATCAAGACACAGAGCAATTCCATCTCAAAAATGTCACCCATGTTGCTCCTTTATAGACACATCAAATTCCATCTATTTCGTCAGTCTTGACAAACACTGATCTATTCTCCATTTATGTAAATTCATCTTATAAAGAATAGTAGTTAGTAGTTAGAAGCCATAGAGTTGGTACCAACTCTTAGCAACCCTATGCAAAACAGAATGAAACATTGCCCGGTCCTGGGCCAACCTCACAATCATTACTAGATTTGAGCCCATCGCTGCTGTCACTGTGCCAATCCATCTCATTGGGGGTCTTCCTCTTTTTCTCCAACCCTCCACTTTACCAAACATTATATCCTTCTCTAGTGACTAATCCCTCCTGATAATATGTCCAAAGTATGGGAGATGAAGTTTGGCCATCCTGGCTTCCAAGGAGCACAGGAAATTTGGCCATCCTGGCTTCTAAGGAGCACTCTGTTTGTACTTCTTCCAACACAGGTCTGTTTGGTCTTTTGGCAGTCTATGGTACTTTTTAATATTCTCCTCCAACACCATATCTCAAATGCATCACTGCTTCTGTGGTTTTCCTTATTCACTATCCAATTTTTACATGCATATGAGGTTACTGAAAATACCATGGCTTAGTACTCAAACTGACATCTTTGCTCTGCAACATGTTAAAGAGGTCTTGTGCAGCAGATTTGCCTCATGCAGTATGTCATTTGATTCCGTGGCTGCTGTTTCCAAGAGTGTTGATGGTTGATACAAACAAAATGAAGTCTTTCTTAAATTCAATCTTTTCTCCATTTATATGGATACTGTTTATTGGTCCAGTGGTGAGGATTTTGGTCTTCTTTACATTGAGATGCAACCATTACAGAAGGATGTGGTCTTTGATCTTCATAAGTAAGTATTTTAAGTACTCTTCACCTTAGCAAGCAAGGTTGCATCATCTGTATATCGCAAGTTGTTTATGAGATCTCCTCCAATTCTGATGCCACGTTTTGTTCATATGATCCAGCTTCTTGAATTATGTGCTCAACATATAGAGTAAATAAATATGGTCAAAGCATACAACCCTGGTGCATACCCTTCCTAATTTTAAACCATATGGTGTTCCCTTGTTCTGTTCAAACAGCTGCCTCTTGGTCTGTATACTGGTTCCTCCTGAGCACATTTAGGTGTCCCAGAATACTCATTATTTACAATGTAGTCTATAGTTTGTCATGATCCACATGATCAAAAGCCTTTGTGTAGGCAGTAAAGCACAGGTAAAAATCTTTAGGATATTCTCTGCTTTCAGCCAAGATCAATCTGATATCCCTAATTGCACAAGCTCTTCTGAAACTGGCTTAAACCTCTAGAAGTTCTCTGTCAATGTTTGGTTGCAGCCATTTTTGGATTACCTTTAGTAAAACTTTGCTCGCATGGGATAGCAATGATATTGTCCAGTGATTTCTGCTGTCCACTGGGTCACCTCTCTTTGAAATAGGCACAAATATGTACCTCTTCCAATCAGTTAGCCAGCTAGTTGTCCTCCAAATCTCTTGGCATACATGGGTGAGTGCCTCCAGTGCTGCATCAGTTTGTTGAAAGATTTCAATTTTTATTTCATCAATCCCTGGTACCTTGTTCTTTGCCAATGGTTTCAATGCACCTTGGACTTCTTCCTTCAGGAACACGAACTCTTGATCTTATGCTACATCTTGAAATAGTTGAACACTGACCATTTCTTTTTGGTACAGTGACTCTGTATTCCTTCCATAGCTTTTTGATGCTATCTTCATCATTCAATAATTTTCCTGTAGAACCTTTCAATACTGCAAACTGAAGTTTGAAATGTTTCTTCAGCTCCATTAGAATGAGAAATGATGAGCAGGTCCTTCCATTCTGGTTTTCTAATGCCAGGTCTTTGCACATTTCATTATAATACTTGACTTTTTGTTATCGAGCTGACCCTTGAAATTTTCAGTTCAGCTCTTGTACCTCCTCACTTCTTCCATTTGCTTTAGCATCTCTATGGTGGAGAGCAAGTTTCAGAGTCTCTTCTGACATCCACTTTGGTCCCTTCCTTCTTTTTTGTCTTCTTAATGATATTTTGCATTCTTCCTGTATGATATTCTTGATGCCATCCTACAACTCTTATGGTATGTGGGTTTTTAGCATTTAATGCACCATATTTGTTCTTCAGATGATTTCTAAATTCAGGTAGGATATATTTAAGCTCATATTTTTGCTCTCATAGACTTTTTAATGTGTTCTTCAGCTTCATTCAGAATTTGTATATGAGCAATTGATGGTCTGTTCCACAGTGTGTTTCTGTCCTTGTTTTGGCTGAGGTAATGCAACTTTTCTACAATCTCTTTCAACAGATGTAGTCAATTTGTATTTCATCTGGTGAGGTCCATGTGTATTATTGTTGCTGTTAGGTGCCATCAAGTCAGTACTGACTCATAACGACCTTATGCAAGGCAGAACTAAACACTGCCCGATCTTGGGCCAACCTCACCATTGTTGCCATGCTTGAGCCATTGATGCTGCCACTTTGCCAATCCATCTTGCTAAGGGTCTTCCCCTTTTTCTCTGACTCTCTGCCTTACCAAACATCATATCCTTTTCCAACGACTAGTTCCTCCTGACAATATGTTTGAAGTATGAGAGAAGAAGTTTGGCCATCATGGCCTCCAAGGAGCACTCTGGTTGCACTTCTTCCAACACAGATCTGTTGGTTCTTTTGGCAGACAATGGCACTTTCAATATTCTCCTCCAACACCATAACTCAAAAGCATCAATTCTTCTATGGTCTTCCTTATTCACTGTCCAGCTTTCACATGCATATGAGGTTATCGAAAATACCATGGTTGGTATTTTTAGGCTCACTTCAGTCTTCAAGCTGACATCTTTGTTCTTCAACACTTTAAAAAGGTCTTGTGCTGTAGATTTGCTTAATGCAATATGTCATTTGATGTCTTGATTGCTGCTTCCATGAGCGTTGATAGTGGATCCAAGAAGAATGAAGTCCTCGACAACGTCAATGTTTTCTCCATTGATAAGAATGTTGTTTATTGGTCCTGTGGTGAGGATTTTTGTTTTCTTTACATTTAGATGCAATCCATTCCAAAGGCTGCATTCTTTGATCTTCATCAGTTAACATTTTAAGTCCTCTCCACTTTCAGCAAGTAAGGTTGTATCATCTGCATCTCTTTTACCAAGAGAACCACAATGATCTAGATGTTGACTTGTTTCACCCACTCACACTAATAGAAATATGAATTCATTATTTCCTAAAATATAGTCCAACTAAAGTTCTTTATATATGGCATATCTTCCTAATATACACTTATTTTTTAGGTAGTAAATAAGCTTACAATGGAATAAAGATTAGAAAGTTTAGAAAATATTATTATCATAAAAGAGCTATGACATTAGATAAACATATTGTTCACTACTCATTCTAATACATTTTATGGTTATACAAATATAAGAAAATCACAGAGAGCCTTGGTGGCATAGTGATTAAGGTGCTTGACTGTTAACCAAAAGGTCAGTTCAAACACATCAGAAAGTGCTCTGTAGATGTTATAGTCAGCTTCCATAAAGATTTGCAGCCTCAGAAACCCTATGGAGCAGTTTCTACTCTATTGTAAAGGGTTGCTATGAGTCAAAACAACTGAACGCAGTGGATTGGAGGCAAATGGTTAACTGTATGGCTGGTAGCCTAAAGGTTGGTAGTTGGAACCACCCAGTAGCTCCATCAGAGAAAGATGTGACGTTCTACTTCTATAATATTATAGTTTTGGAAATCCTATGAAGCAGTTCTATTCTGTACTGTAAGGGAGTTATGCGCTGGAGTTGACTCAGTGTCAGTGGATTGAATAAATTCACATGTATCCTACCTTACTCTAGTGTAACCAGATGTAACAAAGCCAGAGCATGCAAGAGTTCTCATATGCAATAAACACACACATACACAAATTAGAATTGCAAAGTGTAACATATTTTCATTTATAAATGATCTTTTTTTTGTTCTTTTAAGAGTGAACTGGTAAAAGACTCTGCTGCTTAATATTTTTAAGCAGTTTAAAAGAGTATTGAGTTGTTAAGTGGTCATCTGCCAGAGTGATTTAGAAAGTCTTAAAAGTAAAGATGTGCTGGATCAGAGGATTTGTGTGAAAAGAAAATCTATCACATCATTTTCTACAATCCCTTTTTTAAAAAAATATTGTCACCCTGATAGATTTTATTAAAAAAGAAAAGATTAAGTTAGTTCTATGCAAACCACAAAACACATATCTTTTTAATTAGCTGTTTCATTTCTAACAAAGTATGATATTTACACTGTAACTAAATACATGACAAATGTTTATAATTTCAACCTTTTTGAACTAAATTAGTATATGAAATCAGTATATGACTGTGCTTCATATTTGTATAACTTATATTTTCATTTATTATGTGCTAAAATTGATTACTAGGAAAACTTTTAGATAGTTATGATTAGAAGGTAAAGTAATTTCTTATGTTCTAAAGTTGTATATAAGGTGATTATTTTATAAAGATATTTGCTTAATGTTCAAATATGCAAAATGAAACAAATAGTTTTGTGAATAAAAATTGTCATAACAGAATGTAAGCTCCGAAACTGTTTGTATGCAAATATATACATGGAAAACTATAATCAATAAGCCAAAAACCAAAAACCATGGTTATATAGCGTTCACAGAATACTCTTTATATCTATCAAAGGATACACTTTTCAAATTTATTATCCATGGTTATGATAGAGCAAACAAGGGGCAAAATTATGTAAACTTATTAGGCAAGGCCAAATATCTTGGTGAATGAAGTGCTGGGCCTGTATGTTGTTGTTACGTGCCATTAAGTCAGTTCTGACCCACAGCAACCCTGTATAGGGTTTCTGAGGAGAGACTGGTGAGTTTGAACCACTGACCTTGTGGTTCAAACTGACCTTGCAGTTCAACGCATTAACCCAAAGCACCAAGCTGTATACTTGGAGCTAAATTCACAAAGGACATCCAAATCATTAGACATTACAAGGCACACAAGACAATATTCTATATCCTAATTTGGTGAATAGCAAGTTGGGTCCACTTACGAATCATCACCTGAGGTATGAGTATTGGTCTCTGTCCACCAAGAGCAAAGAAGAGTGAAGAAACTCAAAGACATATGGAAACAATTAATCCAAGGGACTAATGGAACATATGAAGTGCAGCCTCCAAAATGCTGAGAGCAGAAAATCTACACAGTGCCCAGTTACCACTGCTGAATGCCCAAATGGAATCACAATAGACTCCTGGATAGAGTAGAAGAAAAATATGAAATAAAATTCAAATTATTACTGGCATAAGGAAGACTAGTGAAACCCCCAAGGCTATGATGCTTGGATACTCTTCAGGCCTTGAGGTGAATAAACCTTTATGGGTCAACTGTCAACCAAACAATAGACATTCCTATAGAACGAAGTAAGACCAAGGAAATGCACACTCCTTAGAACAACCAACCATATGAGATCAAAAGTACAGTATTTGTGTAGTGCTGTGGGTTAATGTGCTGGACTGCAAAGCTAGTTTGAACTGCAAGGTCAGCGGCTCAAGCTTACCAGCCACTCCTCGGAAACCCAGTATAGGGTCGCTATGGGTTGGAACCAACTCAAAGACACTTAACAAAACTTAGAAGGCAAATAGATAGGAAAGAAGGAAAAGTGGACTGAGTAAACACAAGAAGGCAGTGGGAAAAGTGATACTGTATTCTGTGTGCTACTGTCAATGTCAGTAAAGAAAAAATTGAATTATTGAATGAAAAGCTTATTTGTTTTATAAATACCACATACAAAGTTAAAAATAAATAAATAAATAAATAAACAAAACAAACTTATTACCAGACAATGTGGACACTCATCAGATATTACTGACCTCCCTCATAAAATGTAAAAATCATTATTAAAAGGTCTGGAGACATAAAAATAAGCATAACATACTTTCTAAACTTAGCACACTTGTACGCAAATATGGGATGCAGAGTTGTTGTCATGTGCTCTCACGTAGGTTCTTAATCATTGCAACCCTGTTAGGATTTCCAAGAGTGGCTGGTGGGTTTGAACTGCCAACCTTTCAATTATCAGTCCAGTGCTTATCCTACAGTGCCACTCCAGGACTCCTGAGTGGAAGGCAATTAATTAAACCTCAATACAGATAAATATGTAGAGAGTACTGTTAGAGAAATTACATATTCATATCTCAAGGGATAGGTGGAAAGCTGTATGGAACATATTATTTATGAGTTGATTCTTAAGACAAAAGAAGTGTGCTTTTGGAACAGAGGAGAAAGAGTATTGCATGTGTATGGCTAAAGAGGGCAGAAACATTTCTGTAAAGTGTGCTCATTAATGGTTGTCTGAGATTTTCACTATGATGAAGTAACACACACCAGACTTACTCTGAATTCTTAAACATATATGAACTCCAGAATGATATATGAAATGTTTTAACTTGTTTGACAATGAGTACCACAGGTTATTGGTACCTGAAAGGAGAGTACAATTAAGTCAAGTCCTACAATTACTTTAGTTTACTGTTAAGAAAGGCTGGAGTACAAGAAAAGCCAACACAGTGAACCCAGTGATGATGTTGGCATGTGGAGACAGAATTCAGATTTTAGGGCAGCCAAGTCGTTAGAAGGTGAGCGCCAAATATTAAAACATGTTGCCATTTAATAGATTCTAACTCACAGCCACCTTATAGGATAGGGTAGAACTGACTCCACAGGATTTCTAAGGTTACAAATCTATACAAACGTCAACATTCACATTTTTCTCCCATGGAACAACTGGTGGATTTGAACCCCTGAATAGTTGGTTAGCAGTCAGGCTCAGTAAACACTGCATTATCCAGGCTGCCATGGCCAAATACTAGAGAATACAGAACTACTGATGATCTGCTCACTAATACTTTTTAGTCTTTTCCTTAGAAATAATATCCCTTACAAAGAAACTGCACAAGATAAGGGAAAAAAGCACTAGTAAAATGAGGCAGAGTAATTCCCACCCAAAGTTTCCACAGGGCTAGACAAGTTGTCAGTACAATGAAATGTTTTCTAGTACATGAGATATTAAACATATTATAGGGGGCAGTATTGCCTTAAGAAGGAGGGATCAATTAACCATAGATTAAAAGCTATTCTGGACATGTCATAGAAAAGTTAAACTCAAGCCTTTTAAAGATCAAATTTTCAAATACAGTGGTTGTAAATCAGAGCAAATTTCCATTACACAGAAAATCCAACACCAGATAAGAGCAATTTTGCAAGGCAAGGCACCTAGTAATACAATAAAAGCATATGAAACTATAAGAAGTAGTGAACTATAATAAAGTGGAACAATAAATAGAAATAGACCTCAAAATTTGTGATAGTATTAGCACACAATGTAGCCAGTACAAATATATATGCATATGTGTTATATGCTTTATTTATGTAACTATTTTGTTATTGTTAGGTACCGTTAACTCAGTTTGTACCCATAGCAAATCATATGCAAAAAAGAAAAAAAAATATTGCCAAGCACTGTGCCATCCTCAAAATGGTTGTTGGGGTTGAGCTCATTGCTGCTACCACTGTACAGCACTGGATTTATTGGGGATTAGGGGTCTTGCTCTTTTAAGCTGACCTTTACCTAGCATGATCTCCTCCAGGAACTGGTCCTTCCAGATAGTATGTCTATAGCATGAAAGACAATGTATCATTATCCAACACAAATTTGTTAACTCTTCTGGCTTCTTGTTGTTAGGTACCATTGAGTCATAGTGACCCTATGCACAACAGAATGAAACATTACATGGGCCTGTGCCAACCTCACAATTGCTGCCAAGATTCTCTCACATCAGCAATGTTATTCCTCATTCCATGTCTTTTTCTGAATGGAAGCTTGAACCACTGGCAGTTCTCTCTCAATGTACATTTGCAGTCATTTTGGAATTATCATTGTAAATTTTACTTGCATGAGATATTAACAATATTATACAATGACTTTCACATTCTGTTGGGTCATCTATCTTTGGAATGTGCACAAATATGAACCTCTTCCAGTAAGTTGCCCAGGTAGTTGCCTCCAAATTTCTTGGCATAGATGAGTGAGTTCCTC
>NW_006408765.1:4485226-4488034 GCF_000296735.1 Chrysochloris asiatica
TCTTGAAATGGTTGAAAATCAACCATCTCTTTGTTGGTGCAGTGACTCTATATATTCCTTCCTATTTCTTTTTATGCTTGCTGCATCATTCAATATTTTGCCCATAGAATACAGTATCACAAAACAGGGCTTGAATTTTTTCTTCAGTTCATTTGGCTTGGGAAATGCTGAACATGTTATGCTTTTTAATTTTTTTTTAATTTTCTTACTCCAAATTTTGTTGTGATATATGAGAATTTGTCTTATTTGTAATATTTGAATTTGTTTTCTCAAGCTGCTCATGAAATTTTCTATTTAGCTCATTTACCTCCAAATATCTTCCATTTGATTTAGCATCTCTATGCTGGAGACCAAGTTTCAGTACGTCTTCTGACACCCATTTTGGTCTTTTCCTTCTTACTTGTTTTCTTAATGACCTTTTACTTTTTTCCTGGATAGTGTTCTTGATGTCATTCCACATCTCCTCCAGTCTTTGGTCTTTATTGTCTAATGCATCCAATCTGTTCTTCAGATTATCTCTACATTCAGGTAGAATATGTTCAAGATTAAATTCTTGCTTTCATGGACTTGTTTTAATTTTCTTCATCTTCATCCTGAACTTGTACATAAGCAATTGATGAGCTTATCCATAGTGTGTCCTGGTCTTGTTTTGCCTGATGATACTCAGTTTTTCCACCTTCTCTTTGAACAAATGTAGTCAACTTGATTTCTCTGTATACCATTTGGTGAGGTCCATGTGTATAGTTGTCTTTTATGTTGTTTAAAAAAGATATATGCAGTGAAGAAGTCATTGGTCTTGAAATATTTTATCATATGATCTCCAGCATAATTTTTATCAGTAAGATCTTCTTTTCCAACTACTGATCCTTCCTCTTTGTTTCCAACCTTTGCATTTCAATCACCAGTAATTATCAATACATCTGAATTGCATGTTTGTTTAATATCTGACTGAAGAAGTTGGCAGCATTCTTCAATTTCATCATCAATGACTTTAGTGGTTGGTGTATAAGCATGAATTATGGTGGTATTAACCAGTCTTCCTTGTAGGTGTATATAGATATTATCCCATCACAGAGCAAATTGTGCTCCATGATAGAATCTTAAATGTTCTTTTTGATGATGAATACTGTGCCATTTCTCTTCAATGTGTCATTTAGATGTAGTAAACCATATGACTGCCAGAATCAAAATGAGAAATAGTAATCCATTTCAGCTAACTTATGCCTATTATACCTGGGGTTGCACTGGCATGGCACTGCGTGTTATTGTGCTGGACTGCATTGTTGGTTTGAATCACAAATTAGGTGGTTCAAGCTCATAGCCACTCCTTGGAAACCCTATACAGGCTTGCTATTGCTTGGAACTGACTTGGCACTTAACAACAATGCCTAGTATATTGATCTTTATGAATTCCACTTCATTCTTGACAACATCCAATATTCTTAGATTCATGCTTTGTACAATCTATTTTCCAATTATTAATACATGGATACAGCTCTTTCCCCTTATTTTTAGTTGTGCCTCATCAGCAAATGAAGGTCCCAAAAGCTTTACTCCATTTGCATTATTACAGTCAACTCTGCTTTAAGGAGACAGCTCTTCCCCAGTCATATTTTGTGCTCCTTCCAACCTGAGGGGTTCATCTTCTGGCATTATATCTGACAATGTTCTAGTGCTATTTATCATGTGTCAATATCCAACATTCGGCTGTTTATCTGTCAGTGATTGCTGCTATTCATAATGTTTTCATTGGCTAAAATTTCACAAGTGGTCAGCCTCTCCTTCTTCCTAGTCTGTGTTCGTCTCGATGTAGCTTGTCAGTATTTAAAATCCCTGTGGCATATCTTTCAGTGGCACAGCAACACAAAAGTCACCACAGTTCAACAAAATTACAGATGGATGGAGGATATACAAATATAATATCTAAATGATTTTAAAATCCGGATGGCAAAATAACACATGAAATAGTATTAAAGAAGAGTGGTTAGCTGGAAGACATGTCTTGAAATGTTGAAATTATCCAAAGTAAAACAGAAGAAGATGACTTAGAAAGAAAAAAAAAATACTGAAAAACATAAAACAACCAAATAGTAAGATCTATGAAACAGTATCTGGTAATGTATCATAAATTAGGTTATAGGTTATCAGGAGGATTGGGAAAGAACTATAAAATTAAAAGTAGAAAAAATTATCTAATATAATATATACAATCTATAAGCCTAAAAATCAAAGAATTGCTATATAATTTAATCTCAAGAAACACAGAGAAAAGTTCAGTGAGTCATGTCGTAAAACAAAAGCTGAAAACATATTTCAGGAACATTCTAAAAGAAGTCAGAAGAGATTGATATCCTTGGGAATATCATAATAGGAACTTCCAAAAATCTACTTCATAATAGCAATGAGAAGACCAGAAACTGCCCAAAAATCTAATTTTTCAGAATTCTGGAAATAAACTAAAGACTTGTAACAATCCTATGAGCATTTATTCGAGAAAAATGGCTGGATCTCAGTAAGACATTGTAGTGTTTTAATTTACCCTATTCCCATTTCCCTCTTCCCCAATTACTGTCAGCCTTGAAAAACAATTTTTGTTATTAGTTGACTTACAGTAAGCTGTTACTCATAGTGAACCTATGCAGAACATATGCACAACAGAACAAAACACTTCCTAGTCCTATGACATCCTCACAATTGTTCCTATGTTGTTGTTGTTGTTGTTATGTTTGAGCTCATTGTTGCTGCCACTGTGTCAATCCATCTTGTTAGAGGTTTCCTCTTTTTTTTCCCAGACCCTCCACTTTTCCA
>NW_006408765.1:4488729-4494568 GCF_000296735.1 Chrysochloris asiatica
CTTTCCTGATTTAAGAACAGTAAGTACCACATTGTTCTATTCAAACAAATGCCTTTTAGTTTATGTACAGATTTCTCATAAGCACAAATAGTTGCTTTGGAAATCCTATTCTTGGCAATATTATTCATGGTTTGTTAAGACCCACTCAGTGTAATGTTTTTGCATAGTCAGTAAAACACACATAACATCTTTCTATTAATCTGTGCTTGTAATCATGATCCATATGACATTAGATTTGTTATCATTACATCCACCTTCTCTTTTGAATCTGCCTTGAATTTCTAGCAGCTTCCTGTCCATGTACTGCTCGATTTGTTTTGAATTAAAAAATCATCATCAAAATTTTAATTGTATGTAATATTAATAATAGTATTTTATGATTTCCACATTTTGTTGTGTTACCTTCAAATATGTTGGCCAGGTGACTGTCTTCCTAATTTGATGTAGATGTTGCTTCAATTTTGATTCCATTAGTTCCCGGATAATTGTTTTTCACCCGTGCCTTCATTGCAGCTTGGACTTCTTTATTCAATATGGTGGGTTCTTGATTACATACTACTTTTCGAAATGGCCAAGTATCAACCAATTATTTTGGGTATAGTGATTCTGTGAATTCCTTCCATCTGCTTTTGATGCTTCCTGAACCATTCAATATTTCCCCAATTTGTTATTGTTGTTAAGTGCCATAGAGTCAATTCCAACTCATAGAGACCCTAGCAATAACAGAAAGAAATGCTGCCCAGTCAAGAAACATAATCATACTTATTTGTTATATTTGAGTTATGTTATTTTCACTGCCAGTGAGTCAACCGATTTTATAAGGATATAATTTTTTGCTGACCATCCATTTTTTGAATCATAATATCCTTTTCCAGGGACTTGGCCCTTCTAATAATATGACCAAATTATAAAGTACAAGAGACAATGTCTTGCCATCCTCTATTGTATGAAGCACATTGACTGTATTTCTTCCAGGACAGATTTGGTTGTTCAACTGGGTGTTGATGGTACCAATGTTCCTCCCTAACCACATAATTCAAATGCATCAATTACTCTGCATTATTCATTATTCATTACTCAACTTCCATAAGCATAAAAGGCAATTGAAAATACCCTAGGTTTGGGTCAGGCACACCTTCGTCCTCACACTGGCTTCTTTGTTCTTTAACCCTATAAGAAAAGGTCTTGCAGGGGATTTGCCTAATGCATTTGGTTTCTTGTCTGTTCCTTCCATGAGCACTGATTGTGGATCCAAGCAAAATGAAGTCTTTGATGATTTTTTTTCTCCCTTTATCATGCTATTCTTGATTGCATTTTTGTTTTCTTTCTGTTTAAGTGCAGTCCATATTGTATGATGTATTCTTTGATCTTCATCAGTAAGTATTTCAAGTCCTCTTCAGTTCCAGTAAGTCAGGATGTGCTATATTCATACTGCAAGTTGTTAATGAGTCTTCCACCAATCCTTATGCCCTATTCTTCTTTATATGATCCAACGTCTTGGATTATTTGCACCACACAAAGACTGAATAAGTATGGGGAAATGATACAACCCCGACACACATTTTTCTTAATTTTAAACCATCTCTTATACCATTGTAATGTTCTAATGACAGTTTCTTGCTCTAGGTACAGAAAACTAATAAGCACAATTAAGTATTCTGGAATACCTATTCTTTGTAATGTTGTCTATAGTTTTCTTTTGTTTGTTACGATCCACACAGTAGAATGTCTTTGCATAGTCAATAAAGAACAAGTAAACATCTTTCTTATACTCTCTGCTCTCAACCAAGATCCATCTGTTACCAATGGTGAATATTCCTAGGTTCATGTTCTCTTCTGCATTAGGCTTGAATTTCTGGCAGTTCCCTATTGATGTACTGCTGCCAAAATTTTGAATTATCTTCAGCTAAATTTTTAATTGCATGTGATATAAAAATATTGTTCAATGATCTCCACATTATATTGGGTCACCTTTTTTTGTAATGGGCACAAATATGGATCTGATCAATTGATTGGTCAGATATATATCCTTTAAATTTTCAGGCACAGACGAGTGTGTGTATCAAGTGCTGCATCGGTTTGATGAGCTATTTGAATTTGTATTCTATCAAATCCTCGAGCCTTGTTTCTCACCAATGCCTTCAGTGCAGTTTGTACTTTTTCCTTCAGTACCATCAGTTCTTGATCAAATTGTACTTCTCTGAATAACTGAACATTAACCAACTGTTTTTCGTTCAGTTACTCTGTCTATTCCATTTTCTTATGATACTTTCTGCATCATTCAATGTTTTATCCATAGATTCTTTCAATTTTACAACCCAAGTTGTGAATATTTTTCTTCAGTTATTTAAGTTTGAGAAATTCTAAGCATGTTTTCTCCTTTTGGTTTTACAACTCTTGTCTTTGAATGCTTCATTATAATACTATGCTTTGTCTTCTAAAGCTACCCTTTGAAATTTTCTGTTCAGCTCTTTTACTTTATTTCTTCCAGTCACTTTAGCATTTTACTTTCATAACCAAATTTCAGTCTCTTCTGACATACATTTTCTTTAGTTTCTTTTAAATATCCTTTGACTTTCCTCATGTATGATGTTCTTGATATAATCCCACAACTTTTTGGTCTTGGGTCATTAGTATCTAATGCATCAAATTTGTTTTTGAGACGGTCTCTAAATTCAGGTGAGCTATGTTCAAGATCATATTTTGTCTCTCATGGGCTTGTTTTTTATTTTCTTAAGCTTTGGTTTGTATTTGCATATGAGCATCTGATTGTCTATTCCACAGTCATCCCCTGTATTTAATTTGATGTTGTTGAGCTTCTCCATTATCTCTTTCCACAGATCAAGTCAATTTGATTCTTGTGTATTACACCTGGCAAGATTCATGTATATAGTGTCCGTTTATGTTGCAGAAACATTGTTAATTTCATTGAATAAGTCACTGGTCTTGCAAAATTCCATCATGCGATTGCCAGCTTCATTTCTATCACCAAGGCCATATTTTACAAGTATACACCCTTCCTCTGTGCTTCTAAAATTCCCATTTTAAGCACCAGTAATTAGAAATTCATCTTGATTTCATGTTTGATCAATTTCAGACTGAAAAAGTTGGTAGAAATCTTCAATTTAATCATCACTGACTTTAGTGGTTGGTGCATAATTTTGAGTTATGCTAGTATCAACTGTTTGTTCTTATAGTCATGTGGATGCTAGTCTATCACAGATACCATTGTACTATAAGGAAGATTTTGAAACACTGTTTTTAACCATGAATGCAATGCTATTGTTCTTCACTTTGTCTTTCCTTGTATAGTAAACCAATTGATTGTTGAATTCAAAATGGTCAGTATCAGTCCACTTTAGCTCACTAATCTTAAAATGTTAATTTTTATGCATCTCAATTTTGGTGGCTGCCAATTTTCCTATATTCACATTTTGTATATTCCACATTCTGATTATTAATGGATTTTTTGCAGGTGACTTTTTGCCTCATCATCAAACGAAGGTCCCAAAAAATGTACTCCATGTACACGAATAAGGTCATGTCTACTTTCAGGAGGTAATTCTTCTCCAGTCATATTTTGAGTACCTTTCAAACTGAGGACATCATCTTCTGGCACTGTATCTGACTATGTTTCATAAGGTTTTCAGTGGTTAACCATTCAGAAGTGGTCCTCTTATCCTGCTTCCTTGTCTTTCTTAGTCTAAAAGAATTGCTGAAATCTGCATACCAGGCATGACTCTGATGATATTTAAATTACTGATGTCACAGTTTCCAGCATCACAGCAACACACTAGCTATCATGATACAAGAAATGCTGAATTTACCGAAAGAAACCTTCCAAATTGTAACATGATGCTTTAAACTTTTCTACAGTTCTTTAAGCTTGAGAAATGCTGATCATGTTCTTCCCTTTGATTTTCTAACTCCAGATCTACAAAACTAATAGCCAACATTATTCTCAACAGAGAGAGACTGAAAGCATTCCCCTGTGAACAGAAACAAGACAAGGGATTCCTTCATTAACATTCTTAGTCAGTATACGTTAGCTAGATTTAGAAACCTTAGCTATAGAAATACGGCAATAAAGTTTATATGAATTGGTAAGGAACAAGTAAAACTATCTGTATTTTAAATGACATGATCCTGTTCATAGAAAATTCCAGAGATTCCACAAAAAATTTACTTAAACTAGTAGACGTCTTCAGCAAAATTGTAGGGTACAAGTTCAACACTCAAAAATAAGTTGGCTTCCTGTACACTAACAAAAAGAACTCTCCAGAGGAAATCAAAAGAACAATCAATACCAGTTATAATAGGCACCAAAATGATAAAATATCTAAGAATAAATTTAAAACAGGGAAATAAAATATTTACACAGATAAAGCTACAAAACACTATTTCAAGAAATCAATTGTTGTTTTTATTATTTTTAACTGCCATTGAGTTGGTTCTGACCCTTATTGACCCCCATATAGGGTTTCTGAGGAGTAGCTGGTGAGCTTGGAGATCAAATCAACTTTGACTTTGCAGATCAAACCAACTTTGCAGCCCAGCGCGTTAACCCACAGTGTCACACCAGGGCTCCTTTCTTGAAACCAACATAGACCTACATAAATGCAAAGACATACCATGCTTTCGGATTAGAAAATTTGTTGTTGCTGTTGTTAGGTGCTGTCTAGTCAGTTCAGACTTATAGTGACCCTATTCACACGTTGCTGGGTCTTGCACTATCTTCACAATTATTGTTATTCCTGGGCCCATTGTTGTTGCAACTATGCCAATCCATTACTTGAAGTGCTTCCTTATTTTCGCTGATTCTCCACTTTACCAAGCTTGATGTCCTTTCTCCAGGGACTGGAGTATGAGACAGACTTTTACAGTCATGGCTTCTAAGAGGCATTCTGGTGGTACTTCTTCTAACAGAGATTTGTTTGTTCTTTCTTTTGTGCTTTCAATATTCCTCTCCAACACTGCAAGTCAAATACATCAATTCTTCTACTTTCTTCTTTATTAATTATCTAAATTGCATATGAACATATTAAAAATACCATGGCTTGGTTCAGGTGCATTTTAGTCCACAAACTGACATCTTTACTCTTGAACACTTTAAAGAGATATTGTGCAGCAGATTTTCCATTCATGATTGTATTTCTTGACTGCTGCATCCATGACCTTTGATAGTGTATCAAAGCAAAATGAAGTCTTCTATAATTTAAACCTTTTCTCCATTTACCATGCTATATTTTATTGCTTCAGTGGTGAGGATTTTTATTTTCCTTACATTGAGGTACAACCCATACTGAAGGCTGTGATCTTTAATCTTCATCAGTAAGTATGTTAAATTCTCTTCAATTTCAGGAAGCAAAGTTGTATCACCTGCATATTACATGTTGTTAATGAGTCTTCCTTCAACCCCAATACCACAAACTTCTTGTGGTGTTGTGGGTTAATGCACTGGACTGCAAGGTCAGTTTGAACCACAAGGTCATAGATTCAAGCTCACCAGCCACTCCTTAGAAACGCTATACAGGGTTGTTTTTGGTCAGAACCAACTCAATGACACTTAACAGCAACACAGATTGAATTAAGTATTCTGAAAGAATACAAACCTAGCACATACATTCCTGATATCTAACCATGCAGCATCCCTTCCTTCTGTTCAAACAACTGTCTATTCATTTGTATACAGTTTACTCAGGAGCACTGTTGAAAGTTCTAGAATCTTGTAAGGTCTATGTGTATGTTGTTGTTGTTGTTAAGTGCCGTCGAGTCGGTTCCGACCCATAGTGACCCTGTACAGGGTTTCCAAGGGTGTAAATCCTTATGGGAGTAGAAA
>NW_006408765.1:4495498-4506309 GCF_000296735.1 Chrysochloris asiatica
GTTTGGTCCCCTCAGGGCAAATCCCCTTCCAAGATTAAGACACGGTTTAAAGTGTGGTGCTATAGAATAAGCACTCTACTTCAAGGTTGGCTGTTCAAACTCACCAGTGACTCCTCGGAAATCCTATACTATGAATTGGAAC
Source organism: Chrysochloris asiatica (assembly GCF_000296735.1). Classification (NCBI taxonomy): domain Eukaryota; kingdom Metazoa; phylum Chordata; class Mammalia; order Afrosoricida; family Chrysochloridae; genus Chrysochloris; species Chrysochloris asiatica. Next base: position 4,495,641 of record NW_006408765.1, read on the forward strand.
AGACTCAACAGCACTTAACAACATCAAAAGGAGACAAAGACCTTTCCTCATAACCAGAATTCTGAATATAACATCCTGCTAAAATATATTGGTCAAGGTACTGTGTGTATTATCAGTCCTATAAAAAATACTTCAAATGGACAGAGTTGTTTAATACTAAGTAAAGGAGAGAAATATATATAATTATTGAGACCAGGTGATACTAAGGATGTTGTGTGGAATATATTTTAAGGTATTGTAGTTAAGAAAATGGTGCTTTAAAATAATCAATCTGTTTGCCCTTTGTCACCACTCCTATTCAATATTGTGAGAGAATACATTTCTATTTATTAACACCATCCAATGGCTGTATTTCCAATACAGTAGCATGACAAAACTAAGACACTACCCAAAGCTACATATTGATATAATGGAATCCTGATGCAAATTCCAACAACATTCTTAAATGAAAGGCAAAATAAACTCATCACCTGCTTTGCAGGTAAAGAGGACCTAGATAGCTAAAGCTTTATTGAAGAGCAACAACAAAATAGAAGTCCTCACACTTCCTAACCTCACTTACTACACTGTAGTCAAAATAGGTGAATATTGGCACAAAGACAGACACAAAGACCAATAGAACAATACTGAGACTCCAGAAATAAAGGCATACAGCTATGAACAATGGATCTTACATACACACACACAAAAACTGAAATCCATTAAATGAGGAAGAGACTGTCTCTTAAGTAATTGTGCTAGCAACACTGGATATCCTCTTAAACCCATTTAGTAATTATAAATTATAGTATTTTCATTTGGATTTTATTGAATCATGTTTTCTATAATATCTTTCCTATATTAATGTGTTTATATACAGCTATTATGAGTCAGAACCCCCTAGACAGCACTCAATAACAGCATAGTTAATTCTTGTTGTTGTTGTTAAGTGCCGTTGAGTCGGTTCTGACCCATAGTGACCCTGTACAGGGTTTCCAAGGCCGTAAATCTTTACGGGAGCAGAAAGCCTCATCTTTCTCCCGCGGAACCACTGGTAGTATCGAACTGCTGACCTTGAAGTTAGCAGCCCAACTCCTAACCACTACACTACCAGAGCTTCTTTATAGTTAACTCTAGTACTAGATAAATATTAGGCATTTTTCTTTCTAGTGTTTTATTTTACCTGTGTGTTCAGTCATAATGTTGTTTTCTGCTTCTTTGTTTTTAGTCATGGATCCTGTGTTCTATAGTGTCTTTTATTGTTCAATTATTTAATGGATGTCAAATATTTTGTTTAAATATCTGTAGAGGTTTCAGATTATGGTACCTTTCTTCTTATGGAATTCATAATTCTCTATGGCAAACAAGTAGAAATTTGGCTGATCATTTTAATCTTTTGTTGTTATTAAATGCCTTCAAGTCACCTCAAATAGGATTTCCTGCATTTTAAATCTTTATGGGAACAGAAAGCCTCATCTCTCTCATGTGTAGCAGCTGGCAGGCTCAAATAGCAGACCTTATGGTTCACAGTCCAGTGTTTGCCATATATAGCCACTGCACCCTACATTTTAATCATGTCAGGAAGTATTGTGATTTAAGGGGAGGATTGCAACCCTCATAAACTCCATGTACTTCTGGTTTCCTCATAACCTGTCAGGATTTTCAACGGAGAATTTAGTGTTTTATGTAGCTTTCCTTCCAAATTCAGATCCAAAAAGCTAGTATTTTTCTGCACAATTTTTTCAAAATCTCAACTTTAATTTTCAACAGTTTTGTTTGTTTGTGTGTGTGTGTGTGTGTGTGTGTGTGTGTGTGTTTCTCTTTTCATAGTAACATGATTTGGCTAATAAACCTCAGAAGAAAAGTGGCTGTGTGGATCAAGCTTCATAAATTCCTTTCTTCCTTCACAGTGATCAGTGACTTGCTGTTTGGTACCATCCAGCCAGTTTCAATCCATAGTGATCCTAAGCACAGCTGAATGAAACAATGCCTAGTCCTGTGCAATCCTCAACATATTTGCATTTGAACCTATTGCTGCTACTACTTTGTAAATCTATCTCTTTGGGACAGATCCTCCTTTTCACAGATTCTCACTTTACCAACTATGATGTCTTTCTCTAGAGATGGGTTCTTCCTAATAACATGTACAAAGTGTCAGAAACAAAGTCTCTCCACCTTAGCTTCTAAGGACCAGTTGCGTGTACTTCTTCCAGGACCTATTTGTGGGTTCTTCTGACAGTCCATAGTCCATTAAATATTCTTCTCCAACATCATAATTCAGATGCATTTATTCTTCTCATGTCTTCTTTATTCACTATCCTACTTTCATATGCATATGAGGCCACTGAAATTACCTTGCCTCAAACTGATATATTTCCTCTTGAACACTTTAAAGAAGTCTTTTGCAGCAGATTTGCCTTAGGCAATATATCATTTTACTTCTTGACTGTGCTTCCATGAGTGTTGATTGTGAATCCAAGCAAAATGAGTCTTTGACAACTTCAGTCTTTTCTCCATTTATCATGATGTAATTTTTGTGTTCAATTGTGAGGATTTTTGCTTTCTTTACATAGTGGTGCATTCCATATTGAAGGCTGTAAGTGTTTCATCTCTATCATTAAGTATCTGAAGTCCTTCTTCACTTTCAGCAAGCAAGTTTGTATCATTTGCACATGACCGATTATTAAGGAATCTTCCAACAATCCTGATGTCTCAGATTATTTGCTCAGAATGCAGATTGAATAAGTATGATGAATAATTATGGTGGAAGCATCTCTCTTGATTTTAAACCATTCCTTATCCCCTTGTTCTGTTCTGCCTCATGATATATGTACACATTCCTCATGAATACAAGTGTTCTTGAATACCCATACTTTGCAATGTTATCCTCAGTTTGTCATGATCTACACAGTTGAGCTTTATTCCATTATCAATAAAGCATAAGTAAATATCTTTCTGGTATTTTCTATATTCAGCCAAAATCCAGCTGATGTCAGCATTGATATCTCTAGTTCTAAGTCCTTTTCTGAATCTGGCTTGAATTTGTAGCAGTTTCCTGTCGATGGATTGTTGCAACAAATTTTGAGTGCTATTAAGCAAAATTTTTCTTGTATGTGATATTAAGATATTGTTTGATGATTTCTGCTTTCCATTGGATTGCCTCATTTTTTAATGGATACAAATATGTATCTCTTCAAATTGGTTAGCCAGGTAGCTGTCTTCCAAATATACTGGCAAAGATGAGAGGATGCCTCCAGTCTCCAGTGCTGCATTAATTTGATGAAAGGTTTCAATTTGTAGTGTGTCAATTCCTGGAACCTTGCTTTTCACCAATGCCTCAGTGTATTTGTACTTCTTCCTTCAATATTACCGGTTCTTGATTATATGCTTCCTCTTGAAATGACTGAATATGAACCATTGTTTTTGGCATAGTGATCCTTTGTATTTCTTTTATCTTTTTTTTTTTTTGTTTTTTGCATTATTAAAAGTTCAAATTGTAAGTCACCTGTTTGGGCTCAGGATAAAAGCATTTGTACAAATTCAAGTTTCCATTTAAAAATACATCCTTCTCTAGAGTTCTAGACCCTATTGTGGTTGGTTTTGTTGTTGTTATGTTTGTCTCAGCTTTTCTGCTCCCTTCAATTAATATTTTCTAGTTGTCTTTGCCAAAGCATTTTCCTGCTGCCAGTACCTTCATTAGCAAAACGGGATTTAATAGAGTGATCTTTTACTTATAAATGTATTGTGAATGCTGGAAGAGTGGTCTCTATTCTCACCTCTAGGAAAAATTCCAAGATGACAATATTAAATTGGCTCTTCAGAACAGCTGCTACCTCTTTGACAATCAGATAGATGAGAAATCAAGGAAACCACAGAAAATAATTGATTTCAAGACCGTTAGGCCATAGCCAGTCAAGATATCAGAAACCTGATGCCAGCACCAGTTCTCTCAACACATCTGAAGCTACTGACTAAACATTAGCTTGCTGCTGAAGGCGAATAGAAAAAGACTTGATTAATCTCTATTTGTCAGAAGCATTAGTTACACTAACAGGAAGTTAGTCTCTGCCTCACTTTGATTTTCTTAATGTTATAGGAATGTTTGATAATTCTGTAACCTCAGACTATCCACATACAGTTTTCACATCTTCACTTAATATTAGTACTCTTCTAAACTCTATAATGAAATGGAAATAGCACACTCATCCATTTATCCTGCCACAATTTGTAGAAATCTCTAACTCAACCAAAAATTATCATATTTAAGCTACAATTCTTTAATATTCTGTGGCAATTTATAGTATAATAAATTTAATCATTTGAACTCTTTAAGCAGCCTATCTAGAAGGAAAAACTAAAGCTGTCTTATGATACGTTTCCTTTTTAATGTCATAATTAACAGAATTATATGGTTTTGTTATTGTTCTTAAGCACCATCAAGTCAGTTCCGACTCATAGCAACTCTGTATAGTGTTTCCAAAGTTGTAAATCTTTGCGGGAGCAGAAAGCCTCATTTTCCTTCTGAGGAGGAACTAGTAGCCTGAACTTCTGACTTTGTGGTTCACAGTCCAATGCTTATCCTATACAGCCAGGTTGAATTATATGGCATATTTATGAATAAATAATCTTAAATGATTTATTTATATTAAAAATCTGATAAATAGCAGCCTGATACTTTAAAACAAATCAATTAAATTCTAGGGTGCTCAAAACACCTTATGCTACTAATGCTGTCAAGTCGATTCTGACTCATAGTGACCCTCTGTAGGAATTTTGAAGCTGTAAATCTTTACAGGAGCAGTTTAAGTCTCATCTTTTCTCCTGTGGAGTGGTTGGTAGATTGGAACTGCTGATCTTGCAGTTAGAAGGCCAATGAGCAACTCACTATGTACCAGAACTCCTTTAAAAACACCCACTGTTGTTGTTGTTGTTAAGTGCTTTGAGTTGATTCTGACTCATAGCAACCCTGTATATAGGTTTACAAGGAGCAGCTGATGAGTTTGAACTAGCAGCCTTATCGTTCAAAATGACCTTAGAGTCCATTGCTTTATACTAAGACATTTCTACTACTGTGTGTACTTTTTTTTTTCCAGTAAAAATAATGGATCCTATTAGTACTTTTCCTCATTACAAATTTGATATATTTTACTTTACTTAACAACCTTAACAACAACTGCTTAAATTAAGACAAAATGTTTATTACCTATATTTTAATCTGATAGTTAACCTACTTTAAAAATGATTTTATTTCTCTGATTACTATGGGACTTGGCCAATAATGACAAAATGCTGCTCATGGGACAAATTAGAAAGTTGATTAGATCACAACCACATCCACTTATATACAAATTATTTGTGGCTACATCAACAATGCAATGACAAAATTATGTAGTTGTAGTAGAGATTTGTTGTCAGCATATTTGCAAAATTCATCATACAGTATTAAAAAGTATTACATTTTAACTTTCTTAATTTTTAGGACTCTAATAACAAAAGGTACATATATTTCAAAATAATTTTTAGGTAAAATTTTGTTATAGAAAAAATATATTTACATCTCCAAAATCTGATAGAATATTCTAGTACAGAGATGTATGAATAAAACTTTGAATTCATTAAAATTATAGAGTTTCATAATTAACATTAAATTTCTTTTTCATTAAGACATAGTCTACATACAATTCATACTTTGAATATGTTCAGTTCCAATAAATTTTTAATATACATACCATCAAGCAAAATCAAGATAAAGAACATTTCCATTACATCAGAAACCTCCCTCAGCCCCTTTGTAAATCAGTTCCATTCACCACTTGCCTTAGGCAACCATTAATCTTTCTACCTCTATAGATTATTTTTACCTCTTCAAGATTTTCATATATATTAAAAATACAATATTTATTTTATGTCTGACTTTGTTGGGTTTTTTTTGCATTATATTTTTAAAGTTTATCCATACTTTTTTTTGCATTATATTTTTAAAGTTTATCCATGCATCATATATTTCATCCATTTTATTCCTAAGAACTATTATATTATAAGGATGCATTATAATTTCTTATAAATTCATTTACTGATAGACATTTGCCTTATTTCAAGTTTTTTTGTTTTCTAATTATTTCATTATGTATAAATCTGCAATGGATATGCATGGAGATTTATTGCCAATATGTAGATTTATTTTCAGTAAATATCTTGTGATGGAATTGCTGGGTGTGCCAGTCATCAATGTATGTCTCACAGCTCCAAATTCAGCCTTTGTATGGAAAACATATTTCAGCACTCAACTACTAACCCCAAAGTCATCTGTTCTAACACACCCAGAGGTGCCTTGGAATTAACACCTGAGTGTGGCTCTGAAGAATAATATCTTGTACCCACAGGGTCAATTGGAACCACAAGGTCAGTGGTTCAAACTCACCAGAAGCTCCTTGAAAAACCTATACAGGCTCACTATGAGTTGGTACCAACTCAACAACACTTAACAGCAACAACAAACCTGCTTCTAAAAGGCCACAGTCATGAAAACCCTGTAGAATACGCTTCTACTCTATGCACATGGTACAAGAAATTCTCCACCAGTCAGAATCCATCTGTCAGCTGCTGGTTTGAATTTTTATTTGGCTTCAAATTCACCTTTCATTGTCAGCTATGCAAAAATGAAGCAGGGTATTTAAGAAATGTTTCTCAGCCAATGACCCATCGTTATGAGGATAACCTGCTAGACTGCAAGATCTGTTTGAGCCACAATGTCTGCAGTTCAAATTCACCAGTGGCTCCTCAGAAGTCATATGCTGTCTTTGTTAAGTGCTGTCGAGTTGGTTCCAACCAATAGTGACCCTGTATAGGATTTCTGAGGAGCAGTTGATGAGCTTCAACCGCCAACTTTGCAATTCAAATGGCTTTGCAGTCTGGCACATTAACCCACAGCACCACACCAGGACTCTGGAAACCCTATACAAGGTCGCTATAAATCAGAACCAACTCGACAACAATAACAAATAAGTTTTCTTTTCAGAAATTAACAGTCTAATCATTTTATTTCTAATATGATAGTTATTTTTATTTTCCGTAGTTTTAAAAATAAATTTGAAACTTATAGTTTTATTTACTCATGATATACTTTCTAATTACCAATTTAAAATTTTGAAACATAGGCACCCGTCATTTTCACACCCAACCCTCTACTGTAAGCCAGAAACCTCTATATCCTTCCTTAATGAACAGTAATCTTATATTTCATGTTAATCAGCAAACATATTTGCCTACTGATTCTATGGAGCCACTCAAACTGACAATATTAATCAATCCTAAATATCAGAACAAAGCAAGCACCCTATTTCTCACAGTTTAAATGCAAGGTCAGTGGTTCAAGCTGAACAGCCGCTTCCCGGAAACCCTATACAGGGTCCCTATGAGTTGGAATCAACTTGATGGTACTTATCATCACCACCAAATTGGGATGGAACTTCCTTATTTAATTGTCTGAGCAAACAAATTATCTGTCCTAAAGCCTCTGTTGTGATTCCTATACCCAAGAAATCATAGAGCTATACAGATTTTATAATTTTCATAAAATCTTTCATGTATTTCCTGATTTTCTTGCTATCATCTATTTAAATATTCAGTGTAACTCTTATCATAACTCTAGCTACTTCTTAATCTTCCCACTTCTGCCCATCATATTTTCAATAGCATATGTGAATATGTGATTTTATTTCCCAAATAATTAGTGGGATAAATCTTATACTTTATAATAAATTAACCTGTTCAAAATCTGGATTTTCTGTCTGATCAGATTCTCTTATTCTACAACTTATAACTTTTCTGTTAATAAACTTTAAAAATATTCTTAAACTGTGTCATAATTCCTTAAGCCTCTCTGATATTATTACCCATGCTTCTCTACTGGTACAATAAATAGCCTTTTGAACCTTCTTGACATTGTTAAATTTCCTCTCTTTACCTAATGTTACACAGATCCCCCAAAGCTTTTGCTATTTTTTTTTTTTTTTTGAGATTTTAGGTCATTTTTAAAAGTTAATATCATCAAGTAATAGATCTATTGAAGTATTTGAAGTATTTGTCAAAGTGTAGTATGACAATTTTCCACGTAATCTTTTTCTCCCTATGTGATCCTCTTTAAGTACAACCAATTTTAATAGATTTGGAATACGAGAACATAACAAAATATACTTCACATAGAGTGCCATGCTTTAAAAATAGTCTTTTCATGATTAATCTAAAAAGGCTTGCAGACATAATAGCATAATATAATATATCAAATGTATAGTAATATTTTCATCTCATACACCAAAATAACTAGAAATTTGTTTAATATGTTCTAATAGATGACCTCTACTATATTTAGTCACTATTAAACAGTTATACTTTAAAATCATCCTCCATAGAAAAGATAAATAGGGCAATGCAATGCTCCTGTAGGGGACTAAGTTACCATAAAATAGATTAAACAAGAAAAAAAAGAAAAAGAAAACTTTCAAAAAAATTTAGATGGTGAAGGAGATGACAAAGTTTTTTAGGGGGAAGAAAAAGGGAAAGTTGTTTAAATTTTTTACTCACACCATATTCCCAGAAGACAACAAAAATCTGAATCTTGATCTATGTAATAAGTAAAAATGTGTGTTCGGGGAAACATGTTGTTGTTGTTGTTAAGTACCGTGGAGATGGTTCCGACTCATAGTGATCCTGCACAGGATTTTCAAAGCTGCAAATCTTTATGGGAGCAGAAAGCCTCATCTTTCTCCCGCGGAACAGCTGGTAGTTTCGAACTGCCGACCTTGAGGTTAGCCGCTCGATTAGTAACCACTACGCTACCATAGCTATGAACAAATACAGTAGCGTGTTTATTTTAAAGCATATGAAATTTTAAATGGGGTTTTGACACGCACAATGATTGGTGTGGCGCTGTGGGTTAATGCAAGGTTGGTTTAAATTGCAAGGTCAGTGGTTCAAGCTCGCTAACCGCTCTTTGAAAACCCTATACAGGGTCACTATGAGTCACAACCAACTCCATAGCATTTAACATCAACAATATTTAAAGTTGTAGTTCAAAACTTTTTTAACAGTTGAATTCAAATTACACAGGTCATGAGGGTAAAAATGGAGTTAAAACAAAAAAAAACAAAAAAAAAACAGTCTTGGATGCTACAGCTTGAACACACACACATATGCATGTTACCGGGTGCCACATATGGAGGTTATGAGCCATTTTGTTGATTTTTACTAGTAGCAACGCCTTGTGAATTAGTAGAACCATCCCATAGGTTTCTGTAAGCTGTAATATTCATGGTAGAAGATCTCCTAGTCTTTCTCTCACAGAGTGCATTGGTTGGTGTTGTTAAATACCATGAGTCAGTCACCCTATGTAGGGTTTCCAAGCACCGGCTGGTGAGTTTGGATCACCAATCTTGTAGTTCAAGCTGACCTTGGAATCCAAAGCGTGATCCTTCAACACCACATAGTCCCTGTTGTTGTTGTTGTTATTGTTGTTAAGTCCCATTGGGTTCATTCCAACCCATAGTGACCCTGTATAGGGTTCCTGAAGCGCAGCTGCTGAGTTTGAACCGCCGATTATTATTACATGGTCCATCGCATTTACCCACAGCGCCACATCTGTGCATCCACACCTTTCAATTAGAATATAAGGATTTCACTGTAGCACCACAAGGGAACTTGCACTATATATAAGTGTGTGTTCAATTATATTCAATATATATATTCAATTAAAATCAGAAAAGCAATTTTTGTCTTAATTTATATTCCTTATATATCCACATGGAGTCCTGGTGTGGTGCTTTGGGCTAATGCGTCAGACTGTAAAGTCTTTTGAATTGCAACAACGGTGGTTCAAGGTAACCAGCTGCTCCTTGGAAACCCTATACAGGGTCTCTATGGATCGGTATCGACTCCATGGCACTTAACAACAATAATATATATCGATATACCAAGTAATAAGAAATGAGACTCATTTAATACTCAACAATTTTGAACCTCTTCATTTACATCATTTATATTTATTCTCTTTTGTTGTTGTTGTTATGTGCCATGGAGTCGGTTCCAACTCACAACGACCCTGTTCAGGGTTTTTAGGGGAAAAAAATGTATCTTCTTTTGTCTTCTTCCCTGGTCTACTTTAAATTGTAAATAAATTAATAAACAAATAGTCTCGTTCAAGTTCCAAGAAGGGGCTCTGTTGGTGCAACAGTTAAGTGCTAACAGAAAGGTTGGATATTCTAACTTATTCAGCAACTCTTCAGAGACAGACCTAGTACTCAGCTTCCAAGATTAAAGGGAAGAAAACCCAAGGGCTAGTTCTGCTTTGTCACACAGGGTCACTGAATCACAATCAACCCAACACCCAATAACAACTGATTCCAAGACCCTGATTTTTGTACATGAAATGTGAGGGAAGTAGGGGACAGGGAGCTTTAATCCTAGTGATGAAGGTCATCTTAACATGGACTATCAGTTGTTTTTTCCTATTGGTATTAACCCTTTTTTTACCCCTTTAAATATACCCTGGAATGGTGATGTACGATAAGCAGTGAACTGCTAACCATAAGTTTAGTGGTTCAGAGTCACCAGACACTCCTTGGAAACCTTATACAGGATTGCTATGAGTTGGAACTGACTTGACAACACTTAATAACAACAGCTTAAATATAAT
>NW_006408765.1:4506501-4508175 GCF_000296735.1 Chrysochloris asiatica
TTAAGTTAAGAAAATATGAAATTTTCTTATAACTAAATTCACAAAAACAAAAAAACAATAAACTCCAGGAAAAACTAAAATTTCTTATATTCAAAATTCTGTTTTTAAGTCAGTAGAATAATTAAAATATATTTAAATAATTTAGATCATTTTTTACTGTTTATCTAATAACCAATCTTTCCAAAATGTGCCATATATTCTTAAACTTTGCATCTTATTTCATTCCAAAGCATTTTTATGTCATAAAAGAAATATATGTCATGATATATTAAATAATCGAAAAGAAATCTAATTTGCCATAATCTAAAATGAACACACATGCTCACACAAACATCAGTATACAATATATTTGAAAACTTATATTAACTTGTAGACATGTGTGAACCCATATACAAGAGGGATGCTAAATAAAGATGTTGTATGCCATCAAGTCTATTCTGACTCACAGTGGCCTTCAGTGAAATAGAAATATTGTCCCCAAAGGTTTTCTTGGCAGGGAGCAGATCACTAGGTTTTTTCTCCAATGGAGTTGGCTGGTGGATTTAAACTGCCAGTTTATCAGTTTGTAGCCAATTTCTTAACTATTTATGCATCAGGACTCCTTAAATAAAGATATTAGGACTAATTTAAGAACTGTATTTTCATCTTTCATCTTTGCAATTTAGAAAAGAAAACTAACAAATGTTTGAAAAAAAAAAAAATGGTTTACCCAAACTGTCAATAAAAATTAATTGTGGAAAAGTTTCTGGATAACTTGCTGCCAAACAACAACAAAAAAAAAAAAAAGAGGGGCAAATATTGATATTCCTTGATTTATCTATTACATATATATCCTCATTCATACATGTAGCTGTTGTTGAGTGCTGTCAACTTGGTTCTGACGCATAGGTTTAACAAGCTTTTTAAACATTATTTTATCACTATCTTTTATTCTCTATTCAATTTTATTTTGTTACACATATTTTTACATACTAAAGTTGAAAGTTAATCATTTGTTTTTAATTTTTCCAGATTGTTATTGTTAAGTGCCATCATATAGAGTATGCAAGGAGTTGCTGGTGGGTTTTACCTGCCAGCCTTGAGGCTAGCAGTCCACCACTAATCCTCCAGCACTATGCCACAACTGTTTTGACCACATTTCATTTTGATATAAAGTTTCCCTTGTTCAGTTAACTGTTGTTGATGTTGTTATATATCTTCCAGTTGGTTCTGAATCATAGTGACCCAATACAAACAAATAAAAGTGCAACATTGGCCCATCCTGTGCCATCCTCACAATATTTGTTAGAGTTGAGCCCACTGCTGCTGCCAATGTGCCAATCATCTTTTTCACTGACCCTCCACTTTACCAACCAGGGTTTCCTTCTCCAGGGACTGGTCCCTTTGGATAACCAGTGCAAAGTATGAGAACAAAATCTTCCTGGTTCTAAGTTTTTTGACACTGATTTCTTTGTTCTTCTGGCATTCCATGGTATTTTCAATAATCTTCCCTAACACCATAACTCAAATGTATCATTTATTCTACAGTCTCCCTTATCCACTATCCAACTTTCACGAGAACATGAGGCTATTGAAAGTTTCATGGCTTGGGTCAGGTATACTGTATTCTTTAAACTGGAATCTTTTCTCCTGAACTCTTTAAAGAGGTCTTGTGCCAGAGATTTGCTTAATGCA
>NW_006408765.1:4510095-4511254 GCF_000296735.1 Chrysochloris asiatica
CTTCCATCCTGAGGTGCTCTTTTTCTGGCACCATATGTAGCAATATTCTGATGCTATTCCTCGTGTTTCCATCTTCAACATCTTATAATGTTCCACTGCTATTCATCAGGGTTTCAGTGGCTAAATATTCAGAAGTAGTCTGCCTTCCCTTATACCTGATTTTCCTTAGTTGGGAATCTCCCCTGAAACCTGCCCACCATGGTTGACCCTACTGGTATTTAAAATATCAATGGCATAGTCTCAAGCAACACAATATGCAAGTCACCACAGTATGACAAACTGACAGACAAGTGGTGGTGGTCAGTTAAATACCATCCTATAACCTCAATTTTTATTTTTTCTGAAAAATACTAATTTATAAGAGAGTGTCTGTGATTTATGTTTTTTGTTACAAGAATGACTTTTTTTCCCATTTTGTTCATAACTTACATTTGCATTGTGTTTTGGTTGATGAAAGTGACCAATACAACTACAAATATCAATGTGAAGTGACTGCCAGACCTTTATACATGTTGATTATGTGTCACAGTTTTTTGTGTATTTGAAAAGAATGTACTGTCTTTGATGATAATATCATACACAAAGTGGTCTAATTATGAGTGTTCTATAAAGTTTTGTTTATAAAGATTTTTGTTTATCTACTTCATCTATGAGTTCCTGAGAAAATGATTTTAAGGTTCATACTTTGTTCATTTAAGAATCTGTTAAACTTTCATTTTTGCTTTAGCCGTAGGTGGAGAGGTTGTGTCACATTGAAATTACACAGATAGACGCTGGTCAAAATTGCAAGCATTTAATGTCCTCTGGTACTATTCACTGTGCAAGATAATTAACTTCTGTGTTCCTCCATTGTCTCATCTATAAAATAATAATGATACAACAAGACCTCCATCACAGACTGCTATGTAGATTAAGTGAGTTATTGTTCCTGAGGAACAGGGCTTGAATCATAAAATGTAATTGATAGGTATTTATTACATGTGTTTTCAAAAGTATCAATATAAATAAAATTAAGAGTTCAAATATTATATATTTTCTGTGATTTGTGTACCTTATTACTAAGGTATATTTCACTTTAATCTTAAAGATATTCAGCATATTTTATCTAATGTTAATAACTAGTTATAATTTTTCTGGCGTTGTTGTTAGGGACCATCAA
>NW_006408765.1:4514479-4519379 GCF_000296735.1 Chrysochloris asiatica
GAGTGTGGTTTTATTTCTCTATTACTTTATTTTTAAGTGCTGTTGAGTTTGTTCCAACTCAATAGCAATTCTGTATTGGGTTTCTGAAGGTTTTTAAATCTTTGATGTATCAGAAAGCCTCATCTTTCTACCACAGAGTGGCTGGTGAGTTCCTACTGCCAACCTTGTTATTGATAGTCCAGTGGTTATCGTATATAACCAATGTGCTTTATCTAAGTTATGTATTAAAGAGCCTTTGTGGCACTCCTGGTTGAGTATTAGACCTGCAATCATAAAGTATGCTGTTCAAATTTACCAGCTACTGTGCCAGAGAAAGATGAAGCTTTCTGCCCCCAGAAAAGTTTACACTTGCAAAAACCCTGTGCAGAGTTTGCTATGAGTTCGAATCAACTTAATGGCAATGGGTTTAATTGTGAGTGAATGCACTGGCTGCAAAGTCAGTAGTTCAAGCTCATCAGCGACTCCTCAGAAACTCTACACAGAGTTGATATGCGTCCAAACTGATTCTATGAGATTAAAAACAACATGAGTCAGAATCAACTCAATGGCAAAAGATTTGATTTTTTGATTCAGGTGAATCTTGCAAAATATACCAATATGTTTGTTTGTTTGTTTGTTTTTCAAATTTTTAATTGGGATGTATATACAAACAAATTACATGAGTCGCCACCATAGCAACAACTAGAGGCATCAGTGAAGGCAGACCTGCTGATCTCTGTCAAAAAAGTTATAGTCTTGAAAATCTGATGAAACAGATCTACTCTGCACCCGTTTGGTTGTCTTGAATTGGAATCAGTATGACAGCAACTAACATACTAGAATCCTGTTATGGCACTGTAGAATGAGCATAACATACTAGAATCCTATTATGGCACTGTAGAATGAGCACTGGACTGTGAACCACAAGGTCAGCAATTCAAACCCCCCAGCTACTTCTGAGAAACCCTATACAGGGTTGCCGTGGGTCAGAACTGACTTGATAGGACTTAACAACAACAACATGCTACCAATGGACTCATGGACATTTAAGTTATATACATTATTTCCTTTACAGCAAAATAAGATACTTTGTTTTAAGCTTCACAAATTATGCATAAAAGTTGTATGGAAAATTTACAAAAGTATGAGAAAGAAGTCAAGAATATCTATATAAATTGAGAGATAAATTTTATAGATTTGAGGACAGAAAAAGGTAGAGATGACAATTTTTCTCAAATTGAATATTGATCAAATTCCCATAATGATTTTTTCTATACAGTTGTTGTTTTTTTTAAATGTATATGAAAGTACAAAGCAAGTAAAAGAGCAAAAACAATTTTGAAAAAGTAGACTAAATGGTAGGGTACAGTTTATTCAATTTGAGAACTTTCTATATAACTATATTAATCAAAACTAGGTTGTATTGGTTGAAGCCTAGATGACATATAGATCAATGGTACAAAATAATAAACCCAGAAATAGACCAACACAAATGTGCCAGAAGACCTTTGAAAAATGTGCCAAAGCAATCCAACTGGGGGAAGGTAACCTTTTTAATAAATGGTTCTGGAGAAAATGGATATCCAAACATAAAAGTAAAACAGAAGAAAAGAAAAGTCAACCTAAGCCTCAAAACTTACATAAAAATTAACTGAAAATGGACCACAAACTTACATATAAAATGTAAAATTATTATTATTTTTTAATTACAGAAAATAAAAAAGAGAGGAGAAGAGAAAATCTTTAGTATCTAGAACTGATCAGAGTTCCTAGCCTTGACATCAAAAGTATGATTCCCTAGAAAGAATTAAATTTTTGAATTGGATTTCATCAGACGTAATTTATTTTCTGTGAAAAACTCTTCAGATAAACTATGGAATAATAAAAATCTTTTTTCAAATACAGAACTGACAAAAGTTTAGCATTTAGAATATATTAAAACTGTTAAAATGCAACAGTAAACAGCATACAATTCAATTAGTAAGTGGTTGAAATAATTTTACTGAATAGTTCAGCCAGAAGACAAATAAGCACATGAAAAGATGTTCCACATCATTAGTTTGAGAGAAATATAAATTATATCACAATCAGATGTTATTGCATATTTATCAAAATAACTAAATTAATAAATATATATTGAAAACAAAAAATGCTGTCAAGGATGTGAAAAAGTCAAGTTAGTCATACATTGCTTGGAGGCATTTAAAATGTTACTATACCTCCAGAAAACAATGTGGCAGTTTTTTAGGAGTTATCATGTAGTCAAAGTATTATATTCTTGGGCATTTGTCCTAAAGAAATAAAAATTTACATTTACACACAAAAAAGTAAAAGTTAATTTTATTGAAATTTTATTTAAATAGTCCAAAGTTTTAAATAGCCTACATGGCTTCCAACAAGTGAGCAATTATGCAAACTGTGGCAGGTCTATATTATAGAATAATGATACAAAAAATGACCTTGAATCTTTAGAGAAATATGCTAAAATAGTTACATATTATGGAATTCCATTTTCCCATTCTTGATAGAACACCAGAATATTGTCAAATATAGTGCTGGGAGATGAGTCCCTCAGGTTGGAAGGCACTCAAAATGTGATTGGGAAGAACTTCCTCCTCAAAGTGGAGTTGACCTTGATGACGAGAATGAACTAAAGACCTCAGGACCTTCATTTGCTGAATGGCACAACTCAAAATGAAGAGAAACAGCTATAAACATCCATTAATAATCAGAACACGGAATTCATACAAAGTATGAATCTAGAAAAATTGGAAATTGTCAAAAATGAAATGGAATGCATAAACATTGATATCCTAGGCATTAGTGAGCTGAAATGGACTGGTATTGGCCATTGTGACTCTGACAACCACATGGTTTACTATGCCGGGAATGACAAATTGAAGAGGAATGGTGTTGCATTCATTGTCAAAAAGAACATATTCAGATGAGTCATGAGGTACAACTCCAACAGGGAAGTCCAGTTAATACCACTATTATTAAAATTTATGCACCAACCACTAAAGCCAGTAAGGATGAAATAGAAGAATTCTACTAACTTCTTCAATCTGAAATTGATCAAACATGCAATCGAGATGTGTTGCTCATTACTGGTGATTGGAATGCAAAGGTTAGAAGCAAAAAGGAAGGATCAGTAGTTGGAAAATATAGCCTTGGTCATAGAAATGATCCTGGAGAACACATGATAGAATCCTGCAAAATCAATGATTTGTTCATTTCAAATTCTTTAGACAGCAAAAGAGATGACTATACACATGGACCTCACCAGAAGGAATACATAGAAATCAAATTGACTACATCTGCAGAAAGAGATGATGGAAAATCTTCATATCATCAGTGAAAATAAGGCCAGGGGCAGACTGTCGAAAAGATCATCAATTACTCATATGCAAATTCAAACTGAAGCTGAAGAAAATAAAAACAAGTCCATGAGAACCAAAATATGACCTTGAATATATCCCATCTGAATTTAGAGATCATCTGAAGAACAGATTTGATACATTAAGCACTAAAGACCGAAGGCCAGAAGAGTTGTGGAATGACATCAAGAATATCATACATGAAGAAAGCAAAAAGTCAATAAGAAGAAAAGAAAGAAGGAAAAAGTCAAAATGGACGTCAGAAGAGACACTGAAACTTGCTATCCAGCAATTGGTGGTTTTGAACCACGATTGTTGTGATTAGCAGTCCAATGCTTACCCCATAGTACCGACATGGCCCATTGGTGGTAGTGGTAGTTTTGTGCCATGGAGTTGGTTCAACTAAATAGCAGTGGGTTTTGTATGAGTTGACTTTTGTTGAGTCATCTTTGCCAGCATCTTTCTCCCACATAGCGACTAGTAGATTTGAACTCCTAACCCTGTAGAGTTAGCAGCCAACTTGTAATCAGCTACTCTACCAGGACTCCTCTAGAGCTGCTTGTTGTTGTTGTGAAGTGCCGTGGAGTCGGTTCCAACTCATAGTGACCCTGTACAGGGTTTCCAAGGCTGTAAATCTTTATGGGAGCAGAAAGCCTCATCTTTCTCCTGCGGAACAGCTGGTAGTTTCCAAGTGCTGACCCTGAGGTTCACAGTCCAATTTGTAACCACTACGCTACGAGAGCTCCTTCTAGAGCTAGCTTAGGACTCAATATAATTAACTTTGTCAGTATCTTCCCATATGTTCCCATTCCAATTTTCAGTATCCCACTTTTGTTTTTGTTTTTCTTAATCATATAGGATGAGACTGATTTTCAGCAATCTCATCTCAGTGGCTTCATGAAATGAAGTTTTCTTTCAGGACACATAATATGTTTTAGGTTTTTTTGTTGTTTTATTTTTTTTCCAGTACTTTGAAGCCCTGAACGCATTCATTTATTTCTTTCACTTTGTTCAGTGAAAGTAGGAGCAGCTAGTCCACTTATTAGTGAAAAATGTTATAAAATAACAAATATATGACTACCCAAAACACTATCTCTCACAAATATATGATTAGTAGGAGTCCTGGTGTGGTGCTGTGGGTTAATGCACCAGACTGCAAAGACGTTTGAACTGCAAGGTTGGCAGTTCAAGCTCACCAGCTGCTCCTCGGAAACCCTATACAGGGTCACTATGGGTCAGAACCAACTCGGTGGCACTTAACAACAAGAAAGCACGCAACAGTGCTAGTAGCAAATCGATTGCCATATCACTATATGGCTATCTTTATTACTATAAATAGAAAGACATTGGTGTATTTAAATCTAACCATACCATATTAGAGAATCAATTATAGATCCATCAAAACCAATTTAGAGAATAAAGAACATATCCTTTAAATTATATTCCTATAGAACCTCTCCTCGAACACCCTATAGAGGATCTCTATGGGTTGGATATATGCGACAGCACTAAACAACACCGAGAACCATGATTAGTACCAAAAT
>NW_006408765.1:4519917-4522068 GCF_000296735.1 Chrysochloris asiatica
CTGACATCTTTGCTCTTACACTTTATAAAGGTCTTGTGCAGCAGATTAGCCTAATGCAATATGTCGTTTGATTTCTTGACTGTTGATTCTTGAATTCACAAAGTCCATAGATTAGATAACAAAAATTGTAGAGTGAAGTGAGACAGAATTCTGTCAAATGTTTTATTCATAGTCTCAAGGCAAAACACACCCTAAGCAATGTCTCTTTTAAACTCTTTGATTTATTGTAACATTTCATTATAATAAATAATGTTATCAAAGGTGATTAAATCACACTATAATCAATTGTATTGTGGAATAGAACTTAGATTTGTGCTTATTCAATCAACTGAGAACCATAGCCTAGTCAATTTGATCCATAACATTAACAATCACACAACTTCTTGTTGTTGCTTGGTGCCACTGAGTCTATTCTGACTCACTGTGAATCTAAGCATATCATTTGATTTCTTGGTTACTGACTGAGTTCAAGCAAAATTAAGTCTTTAATATCTTAAATTTTTTCTCCATATGTCATGATGTTATTTATGGTTTCAGTGGTGAGGAATTTTGTTTACATTGAGGCACAGTCCATACTGAAAGGTATAGTCTTTGAGGTATTGTTCTATGTTCAGAGTACTAGCTAAGTTATAATAAGTAAAACTTCTAACTTCTGGTTTAATCTATAACACAGACTGACTTTGCCACTTGAACACATATTTCCTAGCATTACACACCTTGAAATCACATTAAAGCATAGAAACTTGCCCAAGCTTAAATGATAGGTGAAGGTCAAAACCACAAAAGAAAACTTTGGAACTTTACCATTCTTGATGCTTCTAACTATAAAACCACTCATGTATTGTTGATGAACAATTGAACTTTTCAAATATTACATTGAAAGCCATCAGGTTTCTTTTATTAAAAACACATAGTGATTTTCAGAAGAATTTATGAAAAAATAAAAGCAAAATATGTCCAATATACTACTTATCATAGCAACAATTGTGAGGATGGTATAGGATCAGGCAATGTTTTGTAATGCTGTATATAGGGTCACTATGAGTCAGAAGTGACATGATGGCACCTAACAATGTTACTATCCATCTTTACTAACTAATCAATCCATGACTCATTTCAAAATCTAGGTATCGATTTTTTAAACTTATTTACTGCCAAAATCTTTTCATTGTATACAAACAGTAAATGTATATTATGATATGTAATTTTAACTAGCCATTTTATTGGATTCTCAAAAATAAAATGACAAAATATAAATGTTTATTATGTTTGCACAGTGACATTTAAAATTTAAGTGCAAAAAGTATGTTTTTTAAAAATTATCTGCTTTCATAATATTAATTAGAAGAACTATGATTTATGAATCTGCACAGCTAACAAGTAAAACATCTTGAAATATTTGTCCTTTTTATGATAATACAAACAAATATAAAATTAAAATTGACTGTTGTTATTAGGTGCCATCAAGTCAATACTGACTCATAGTGACCCTATGCACAACAGAATTAAACACTGTCCAGTCCTGTGAGAACCTAACAATCGTTGCTTCGCCTGAGCCCAATGCTACTGCCACTGTACCAATCCATCTCATTGGGGGTCTTACTCTTGTTCTCTAATCCTTTACTTTATCAAAAATGATGTTCTTTGTAAGAGACTGGCCCTTCTTAACACTATCTCTGAAGTATGAGAATTCTGGCCATCCTGACTTCCAAGGACCACCCTGGCTGTACTTCTCCCAACACAAATCTATTTGTTCTTTGGCAGTCCATGGTGCTTTCAATATTCTCTTCCAACACAATAACTCAAATGCATCAACTTTTGTACAGTCATTCAAATTTCACATGCATATGAGGTTACTGAAAATAACATGGCTTGTGTCAGGAAAACCTAACTCAAACTAACATCTTTGCTTTTCAACACATTAAAGAAGTCTTTTGCAGCAGAGTTGTCCAATGCAATAGATATCATTTGATTTCGTGACTGCAGCTTCCATGAGTATTATTACTTGATCTGAGCAAAATGAAGACTTTGAACTTCAATCATTTCAATTATATGGATGCTAGTTAGTCTATATACAGATGAGGATTTTTGTTTTCTTTACATTGAGATGCAAACCCATACCAGAGGCTGTGGTCTTTGATCTTCATCAGT
>NW_006408765.1:4522706-4523637 GCF_000296735.1 Chrysochloris asiatica
TCATTTATTCCATTCACTGTATTTATCTTTTAAACTTTTGATTATGAATTGAGTGAAGGCTTACAGACATGCTCATCACTTGTATAGTCAACTCTTACTCTTTGTTTCATCTCAATGGTTGCAATCTCCATGCAAAAACAGTTAACCTGCTTCCTCCTTGAGCATCCTATTTCCATTCCATCCAACTTCCCATCCATTCTCAACTATGTCCTTAATGCTGTCCTAGTGAGCAAACTTTATTAGTGTTGTGTTCACCCTATATACCCATCTATTATTTGACTGAAATGTGGGCCACTATATTGCGTTCCTTTGCAATCATGCAGGATGGTTGAAGGCCAGTGTCTCAGGCTCCCCCAGTCACTTTCTGACCAGTAATTCTGTCTTATTTTAATAATTTTGAGTTTTGTTCCACATTTTCTATTTTATGTCTAAGATATTCTAGTGTGATCACTGGGCACCATCTAGTTTTTCTTGTCACAAAGTCATGGAGACATATGTTCACATGTTCCATTTGTCTGTTGGACTAATTGAGTCCAAGCATCTTCAGTTTTCATCACTATTCTTTCTTTCACACATTGAGAAATATTTACATTTCTCAATCTGTGAGCCTATCCTGAGAAAAGCTGGAAACCAGGCTCAGTTTACAAACATACATCTTTTTTAAAATACTCAACTTTAACATCCACCTCTACTCTTTATCAAAAATCCCCTATGCTTCTAAAGGCATTTTCCCTTTTTGATGGTTTCAGAACCCATTGACTGTATCATCAGAATGTCTGAAATCATCACTGACTGTGAATCCATTTTTCCATAATTTTCTATTTGTATCTGTTTATTTTCTTTAGTGGGTGACAAGCATTTGGCACCAACCTTCTGAGATTCCTCAAATAGGCTATAAACAAAATATTCCTAATTTTTTTTATTGTTACTA
>NW_006408765.1:4523737-4530386 GCF_000296735.1 Chrysochloris asiatica
GGACTTGTTTTAATTTTTTTCAGCTTCAGGTTGAACTTGCATATGAGCAATTGATGGTCTGTTCCTCATTCTCACAGTGGCCTTGTTTTGGCTAATGATACGGAGTTTTCCACAGATATACTGAATTTGATTTCTGTAGTTTTCATCTGATGAGGCCCATGTGTCAAGTTGTCTTTTATGTTGTTTAAAAAGATATTTCAAAAAAGGAGTCATTTGCCTTGAAAAAAGTCTATCATGACATCTCCAGCAATGTTTCTATCACCAAGGCTATATTCTCCAACCACTGATCCTTCTTGTTTGTTTCTGGCCTTTGTATTCTAATTGCCAGTAATTACCAATACATTTTGATTGCATGTTTAATCAATGTCAGAATGAAGAATGTGGTAGAATTATTCGATTTCATCATCAATGGCCTCAGTGCTGGGTGCATAAATTTGAATGATAGTGGTATTAACTGGTCTTCCTTATAGGCATATAGATATGATACTACCCAGCATAGCAAACCATGTGATATAAGATTCAAAATGGCCAATACTAGTCCATTACAGCTTACTAATGCTTAGGATATCAATGTTTATGCATTCCATTTCATTTTTGACAATTTCCTATTTTCCTAAATTCATATTTTGTACATTCCATGTTCCAATTATCGATGTATTATTACAGCTGTTTTTTTTTTTTCTTCAATTTATTTGTGTTCCATCAGCAAATGAAGATCCCAAGAGCTTTACTTAATTCACATTCTCATGGTCAACTCTACTTTGAGAAGGCTGCTCTTCCTTAGTTGCATTTTGAGTGACTTCCAATCTGAAGCACTCATCTTCTGGCACTATATCTGACAAAATTCTGTGATCTTCATCATGTTTCAATATTCAATAATCTGGGTATGACAGTGTTCCACTGATTTTCATAAGGTTTCCAGTGACTAAATATTTGGAAATAGTCCATCTCTCCTTCTTCCTAGTCAATCTTTGTCTGAAAACTCATCTGAAGCCTGTTCACAGTGGGTGACCCTGCTATTTAAAATACCCATGGTGTAATTTCCAGAATCACAGGAACATGTAATCCACCATAGTACAAAAAACTGACAGATGAGTGATGGGAAATAGTGTACTCCAAAAGATATAAAGCAGTTTTTATTTCAGACTATTAAGTTAAGCGTATAAGACTGTTTACAGACTTAAGAGTATATATTGAAAGAACAATTATACTTTATATTGATTATTTACTAATCTTCATATTTTTAAAAATCCATTGATTTTATTATAAGGATGTTAGAAGAATGTCAAAAGTTTTACAAACACATAGGACTTTTAAGTACTTCCATTTAGTAAGTAATTTATTACAAGTTATCTATATGTATTCATTACCCTAGGAAAAAAAGAAGATTCTGTTAAGCATTAGAGATTTTTTTTAAAAAACTTAATTACAGGAAAAGGAACCCCTGGTGCCTTCTCTTTCTTGTTGGTTCTTGCACATTTGGATCATAATTAAGGTAACTGGAAAGTTTTCCTTTTATTTTTTTTTAAGACTTAGGACTATTACTTTATGTGAAAGATTTGCCAATGAATCAAATAGTATTTTCTAGGCTTAAGTTTGAAAATCCTTATGAATATGTCAATTCGTATCTTTAAATAAGTTGAATAGTTCTAGAAAATGTATACCTTAACTACTGCAACACTTTGAATTTATCTTTAATTAATTTCATGTGAATTTTCTCTTTCCTCTAATATTATTGTTGTGGCCTACTGAATGAATTCTGTTTCATAGTAACCCTCCAGGACAGGGTAGAACTAAGTCACAGAGTTTCCTATAATCTTTTTTTTTTTTTTTTTCCTTCCTCTATACAGACCCTTTTATTAACACTTATACAGGCAAGGAGAAAATAAACATAATCATCCAAAGGAGAGAAACCATCAGCATGGGAGTCTGTTGACTCACACTCATTTCATACAATAGAGAATAAAGGAAACAATCACCAGAGATTACAAGATTGATCCTGGATTTGACCACATGGCTACCTCATAGTCAGGGTCTGACTCATGATCATTTGACCGTGTGTCAAAGCTGCAGGAGGCTACAAACAATCCCTATCCTTAAACTTAAATTAGAGAGCAAGCATTCAATTCCATACCTTCCATAAGAGTCTGGGCTAATTACCTAGTTCTTTGTGTGAGGGTGTTTTTGCATACTGTTCCTACAACGTAATCTTTATGGGACCGGATCACCAGGTCTTTTTTCTGTGAAGCTGCTGGTGGATTCAAACTTTAGACCTTTTGCTTAACAGCCTAACACTTAACCAATTTGCCAGCAGGGCTCCTACTTTCCTAATAAAAAGTGACAATTCTTCTTATAGAGAAAACTACTGCATCTCATGAGAGACTTTATTGTAAAATTTTAAAAATGCTTTGATATCTATTTTCAGGGTACTTGCATATTTATATTTGATATTACATTTTATTTTTTAAAATGTTACACAACCAAATTTGAGGAGGAAAACTTTCGATTTGTATGCCTTTTGCAAATATTATGTGATAAAATTGCTTAGAAGACTAAGGATATTCACATTTACTTGTTACTAAAATGAGATGTACTATTCTTCCAGTTCTCCAAGAAACTGTTTTTAATATCATAAAAAGCCCTGTTACTTAAGCCTCAAAAAAGGTTTATGTTCAAAGTCAGGCAGGGGACGTACTGTGAAGGAGATATATTATATAAGTGCTGAGTATTCCTACCTAAGGATTTTCAATTTCTGCTCTAATACAATGTATAAAATTTCTACCCCACAAAAGTCAGTAAAAATGTATTTGCATGGATGTATTGTTAATGGAAAAGAATTTTTTATAACATGACCATCATCAGAAAATCAAATGGAAAGTATTCACATTAGATCCAGTTACACATGTTTATAATTCCCTGCAATTTGTTTTTAACTGTAGGTATGAACAAAATGTCTGTGTTTGCAAAATAGAAGCTGAGTTTAGCACAAAGAAATTGTTTCAGTTCATATGAGGATTACAAATTATAATTCACATTGTAATTCTTTTGAATTGAGCTAATGTCCTGTCATACTTATGCCATCTGAGACATAAATAAAAATGATCCATTTTTAATGAACAGTGTAACTCTAGAATAAGTAGTAGTAGTAATGACTTTTGCAATGTTTATATAGTAGCTCAAATGACTGGGATTTTGACATAGAGCAAAGAGTCATATTAAGGTGAGGAATCATAATAAATATTTCACTCTTCTTAATGAATATAAACCAGCCATCCTAGTGTGGCATTTTGGGATAAAGCAATGGATTGCAAGATTGGTTTGAACCACATGGTCGGGGTTCAAACTCACCAGCTGCTCCTTGGAAACCATATATAGGATTGCTATGAGTCAGAACCAACTCGATGGTACTAAACAACAACAATAACCATATCAATGTTTTATTTTCCAACTTTCAAAATGTCTTCACCCTAATCAAAAAGTAGATAAACTTTCAAGTATTTAGTTAGGTTTCTTTAAAATAACATCTAAATATTGCATTTTATATATCAGTATAAATATATATTATACCCATGTAATATATACTATCTATATACACAACTGGAGACCTGGTGTGGCACTGTGTGTTAACGCGCTGGACTGCAAAGTCAGTTTGAACCACAAGGCGTGCAATTCAAGCTCATCATCTGCTCCTCAGAAACCTTATACATGGTGGCTATGGGTTGGAACCAACTTGACGGCACTTAGCAATATATACACCTACTTCTCACTACCTACCATTTCATATTTATGAAAAAAAGTAAAAAATCTGCTCTCATACTATTTTTTGTATTAATGATACATGTTTGGTAGTAAAGAATGCTCAGGTTCAAGGCAAGAGTAATGTTAACTGATGATTAAACTCATGCCACAATTTGATTGGTTCACAATTCTCAGTGGCTTGACAGTTAGGTAATGATGCAATTAAAAGTTAAATGTTGAAGTAATTCAGGAGTTATGTAATGTAGCAATCCTCCATTTTCTGATTCGATATTGCCATTTATTATTTGAGGATACCATTTTTTATTTAACAACCTGCTTTTTGGAAGTTAACCATGTCATTAAGTGAGGAGTGAATATATATTGTTTATTTTTACATGACTCCTTACTTTTGCAATGTTAGTATATTGCAAGTGAAATTCTTATTGCTATGAAAAATATATCCATTTAAGATTAAAATAGTTTTATTCTAAAATGACCTTGGAAATTATTTAACTTAGAGATGAGAATATTCACACCATAAGAGGTTACATTGTATGTCTGAAGTTATAAAATAAATTCAAGTGTATGAGGACTGAATTTCTTACCATCGAATATCATCCTGTGGTTTTTCAACAGTTCAACAATACCCCACACATTATGAGCTAGGAATTATCAAGGACCAAGCGGGAATTGTAAACCATAGTTAACAACAAAACAAGAAAATTATCTCTTTTCAAGATCAGATTTCAGATTAAGAATAGAGAGATAGTTGATATGGTTAATTGGCAGGAATTTGTAACAGTAGTCAATCTTTTTAGTGATAAAATGGCAATGTTTTTAAGTGCCTTTGAGTCAGTTCCAAGTCATAGTGACACTGTATAGAGATTTTTAGGTTTTAAATATTTGCAAGAGCTGATAGTCCCATCTTTCTCCCATGGAGTGGTAGTAGGTTTAAACTGCTGACCTTGTGGTTCAAAGTCCAGTGCTTATCTTAATGACAATAGAAAAAAATATTACTGCTACTTATCACATAATATAGTTAATCCACGATTATTTATAGCATTTACTAAAACATATAAGTATATGAAATGAATTAAACCTTTTGTTTTCAAGCGCTATCAAATCTGTTTTGACTCATAGTGACTTTGTACAGGGTTTCCAAGGGGCAGCTGTTGAGTTTGAACTGCTGACCTTGTGGTTCACAGTTCAGTGCTAATCCTACAGTGCCACAGAACAATATATATTTAGGGGAAATTGCTTTCTTTTATAACATTTATACCATACGAAAATTAAAATTTAAAGATATATTTATTTCAAAAGAATCAAAAACAGATTTTAAACTCAGGTATGTTTAACTATAAAACCATGTCCGTTTTCAGTCACAACACTGAATGGCAGAACATAAGGCAGCTGTATTTTCTCCTTGGTTATTAAGTTTTACA
This sequence comes from Chrysochloris asiatica, assembly GCF_000296735.1. Lineage (NCBI taxonomy): Eukaryota > Metazoa > Chordata > Mammalia > Afrosoricida > Chrysochloridae > Chrysochloris > Chrysochloris asiatica. The sequence continues at coordinate 4,528,918 of NW_006408765.1, forward strand.
TTGTGTTATACACTTGCTGGTGATATTGTAAAGAATCTTTACTGGTAGTGCGATGGTTATGAGTTGGGCTGCTAACCACAAGGTTAGCAGTTTGAATCCACCAGCTACTCTGCAGGAGAAAGATGAAAGCTTTCTGCTCCCATAAAGATTTCTGGCCTCAGAAACCCTACACAGATGATTGTGTCAACTCAATGGCACATGACCACTACCATCACCACAATCTTTAATGTACTTTCTCCAAGTTTATATCCTATCCTTATGTACAAATATGTTCACTGTATTGTTACTAATATTCTTACTCTTTTGAAAGCAAATAGCCTATAATATATCTTATGTGAAAGACTTTCAAAAACAGTTATCCAGAAATGTGCAGACTAAAGGAAAAGTTTGTGAAAACTTGTTGTTAAGTGCCACTGAGTTGGTTCCGACCCATAGCGACCCTGCATAGGGTTTCCAAGGAGCAGCTGCTGAGCTTGAACCGCCAACCTTGCAGTTCAAACGGCTTTGCAGTCTGGCACATTAACCCACAGTGCCACACCAGGACTAGGTGTAAGACTAGGTAACAAATATTTGTTAAGTGCTGTCAAGTCAATTCTGACCCATAGTGACCCTGTATAGGGTTTCCAAGGAACAGCATACTTTCTAAAAAAAATGAATGAAAATGTTGACTAAGTTTTCTTTGAAAAAAGTGTTATGTGAGGGGTTTTGGTTTCCTTTTGATGTTTTATATAATGGAGTTCAATATAATGACTATGATTCCTGGTGTGGTGCTGTCAGCTAATGCATCAGATAGCAAAATCGTTTGAAATGCAAGGTCGGTGGTTCAAGCTCACCAGCTTCTCCTTGGCTACTGTATACAGGGTCACTATGGGTCTGAATTGACATGACAGCAATTAATAACAATATTCTTGCTTTAACTAGTAAATTTAACTCTTTACTTCTTTTATTTTGCTTTGAGTAATTCTCACATTATTTACAACAGATTTACTTGTAATTATGAGTATTTCCTCTGTCAGAATTCAGATTCTTCAAGATCAGGAACTTGTTTCATTTTATTTGAAGTACAGCCAGTATTTGGAAAAATTTTCAACCTATAAATATATAGTTCAATGAATTTTCACTAAATGACCACATGAAAACACCCAAATAGCCCATATCAGCAAACAAAACATTATGAAGCCCTATCACTCTCCTGTGACCTTCAGTCAATACAATCTGCTGCCAATGTAGCTACAATTCTGACTAGTTTAATGCTGCCTCATTTAAAATTTTATTAAATGGAATCAGAAAGCAATTACTTTTTTAATGTTTTATAGTGAATTATGAGATAGTTTACACGGGAGAACATTAGCTTTACATTCATCCTATCGTATATCGTTTCACTGCATGGTTACAATCCCCTGCATGCCTCATTAACCAACCAAAGGACCTATATACCCTGCAAGCCTGTCTCTCTCCATCCCACCCCC
>NW_006408765.1:4536991-4546814 GCF_000296735.1 Chrysochloris asiatica
AACTTTCCTAGATTTATACTTCATAATTCCATTTTTGATTATTGACAGATATTTGAATCTGCTGATGATCATTTTGACTTGTGCTCCACCAGCAAATGAAGTTCTAGAAAGCATTACTCCATTTGTAATCATGTTGGACTCTTTGAGGAGGCAGCTTTTCCTTAGTTGTATTCTGAGTGCCTTACAACCTGAGGTGCTCATCTTTCAGCACTGTATCTGTGTTAGTCTGGTAACTCTGCTGAAAGTTGCTCACGATTAGTGACTCTGCTGTTATTAAATTACCAGTGGCATAGCTCCCAGCACCACATAAACATCCAAGTATCCACAGCAGGAAAAAGTGACAGATTAATGGTGGCATAGACCTCTGTGAACAGAATATGTGAACAACTATTTAAACTTACTAATAAGAAAACAAAAAGTGGCCAAATGGTTTCAGCCGACACTTCAAGAAAGAAGATACATGAGTGGCAAGTATATACGTTATGAGAAAATAAAATACAATAGAAAGTAACTGCATATCTATCCGAATGGTTAAAACTCAAGTCTGATTTTATCTAATATCAGTGATAATTTGGAGAAACTGTAACTCTCATACACTTGTGTTGTAAAATACTTGTTTTTGTTATGTGCTGTCGAATCAGCTGACTGACGTTGTTGTTAGCTCTCCAGTGCTGATCCTACAGCTCCACACCAGGAGTCCATAAAATAAGGCAGACTAAACATGTGTTGTTCTTATTGTGGTTAGGTGCTGTCAGGTCAGTTCCAACTATATATAGTGACCCCATAAAGTGTTTCCAAGACTTTAAATCTTTGCAGAAGTGGAACATTTTATATTTTTCCTGTGAAGTAGTTGGTGGGCTCAAACCACTGACCTTGTAGTTTGCAGTTAAGTACTTAGTCATATGGAACCACTATGATCTCTCCTAAATATGTAAATACCTTTATATGCATATATTTTACTTATAAAACTTTTATGTATTTGTGAAAATTTTTACAGAAATTGTTATTAGGTGCTGTCAAGTAATTTCCAACTCAAAGTGACTCTATCACAACAGAAGGAAATTCTATCCGGTGTTTTGCCATCCTAAAAATTCTTTGTTACTTTTAAGTCTATTTGTTGTCATTGGGTCAATCCATCTCACTGTGGGTCATCGTCTTTTGTGCTGACCCTTCACATTGTCAAGTATGATGTTCTTCCCCAGGGACTCTGTTGTTGTGAAGTGCCATCATGCCACTTCCAACTCACAGTGACCCTGTATAGGGTTTTTGAGGAGCAACTGGTGAGTTTGAGTCACCCTAAACTTTCATATATTTATATAAAATTATTTAACAGGAATTGTTGCTTGGTACCATCAAGACATTTTCAACTCATACTCCATGCACAACAGAAGCAAATACTATCTGGTCCTTTACTATCCTCACAAGTGTTGTTACTTTTAAGCCTATTGTTGCCACTGTGTCAACCATCTCACTGGAGATTTACTTCTTTACTGCTGGTCCTCCACTTTTCAAAACATGATGTCTTTCTGCAGGCACTTGTCCTTCCTTATAACATTTCCAAAGTATGAGACAGAAGTTTTGCCATCCTTGCTCCTAAGAAGTATTCTGGCTCTGCGTCTTCCTATACAGACATTTCTGTTCTTCTGGCACTCAATATTCTCCAGTAACACCATAGTTTAAATGCATCAGTTCTTCTACAGTCCTCTTTATTCATTGTCCAAATTTCACATGTATATGAAGTGATTGAATGTATCATGACTTGGGACAGTCATACTTCAGTCCTCAAACTAGTTAGTATCTTTGATTTGGAATACTTTTAAAGAGACCCTTTGTATCAGATTTGCTTAATTTAATTTGTTTCATTTTGACTACTGTTTCCATGAGTATTGAGTTCGGATCCAAGCAAAACAGTCTTTGACAAGATCAATCTTTTGTCCATTTCTCTTATTTATTGGTCCAGTTCTAAGGATTTTTTTTTTTTTATTGAGGTACAATTCATTGAGATGCAGTTAGTATTTCCAGTTCTCTTTGCTTCCAGCAAGCAAAGTAGTATCATGTGTATATTGCATGCTGTTAATGAGTCTTCCTTCAATTCTGATAGTACATTCTTCTTCATATAATCCAGATTATTTACTCAGCATACTGACTGAACAAATAAAATAAAAGGATACAATCCTGGTACATACCTTTCTTGATTTTAAACCATTTAGGATTTTTTTTTTTTTTTTAAGACTGACTCTTGTCCATTTACAGGTTCCTTCTGAGCAAAGTGTTCTAGATATCTATTCTTCTCAATGCTATCCACAGACTTTTTTATAACCCACACAGTAGATGTCTATTCTTATTCTATAAAGCACAAGTCAAACTCTTTCTTTGCTTTCAATCCAGATCCATGTGATGTTAGCAGTGATAACCCTAGTTCCATATTCTCTTCTCAATCTGGGTTGAATTTCTGGAAGCTTCCTGTTGAGATATACTGCTACAATTGTTTTTTAGTTATCTTCAGCAATATTTTACTTGCACATAATATCAATGATACTGTTTGATGATTTCCACATTCCAGTGGGTCACCTTGCTTTGCAAAGTGCACAAACATGGGTCTGTTCCAATATCTTAGCCATGTAGCTGCCTTCCAAATTTCTTGGCATAGACTAGTGAGCACCTCCAGTGCTGCATCAGTTTATTGAAACATTTCAATTGGTATTTATCACCTCCTGGAACCTTGTTTTTCACCAGTAACTTCAGTGCAGCTTGGCTTTCTTGGTTTTATACCATCAGTTCTTCATCGAATATGTTTCATCTTGAAATGATTGGACATGGCTGAATTAATTTTGGTACAATATCTGTTTATTTCTTATAGGAATATTCTAATGCAAATAACTGAACAAAACTATCCATAGTAGTTTAATTTGCATGAGTAATAGGTGAAAATTGGTAAAAATCCAAAAGTCATTTAATAAATAAATGGAAACATCAGAGAAACAGTGATGCCAGATATGGAGGCAGAGATGATGATGTGGTGAGATGGAGCAGCTGGGGACTCTACGTCCAGAGAGGGAGAGGAGCTGTGTGCTGATGACTGGAGGTGGGGGGGTGGGGGGAGAGCAGACTTGCAGGGATACCCTTTGCTTGGTTGATGATGTTTAGAGGGGATTGTAACCATGTCAATGAAATGACATACAATAGGATGAATGTGAAGCTAATGTTCTCCCATGTAAACTATCACATAATTAATAATAAAACATAAAAAAAAATGTGGTTCAGTCATACAATGGTACATCTATATATTAATAATGAATGAACAATTGATACACATAATGAACAGATGAACCCAGAATGATCATTCTGTGGGACAGAATCCAGACAAAAAATACACTTATATACTGTTACAAGATTATTATTTATAATACAACTATGTAAAACCAAATCTATTAAGTGCATAAAAAGAGGAGGTCTTTTGTGCCAAGGTATGGCAGTGACAAAGATCACAAAAGTTCATAGAAAAGCATTTGGAGGCAATGAATACATTATCTTGATTGTAATGATAGTTATATAGGGTGAATATCAATATCATCATTATCTATATTTAGATCTGTATTTATCAAGATGTACCCTTTATAAATTTACAGTTTATTGTATCAGTAAATCTGTTAAAGATAAAAAAAAAAAAGAAACACTGAGAAAATGTATGCATAAGAAGATTATAAAGTTTAATTTATATATTTTAAGGACCTGTAAGTGAATAAAGTATTAATAATTTTTAAATCTCATTTTTATGTACTTTTTTTTTTTTTTCAAATTTGTACCTGGGAGTGATAAGTCTAAGATGTCAAATTGCTTCTAGTTCAGGTTTTTGAAAAAAAAAAAAATTATATCCTTTAGAATAAGTGTTAATTAACAGTGTCTATCACAGATTCAATATAATTCTATCTCTTAAAATTTAATTTTTGTCAGACTAGACAATAGATCAATACACTGCATCTGTAAGGACAAATCAGTTAATGGTTAGTAAAAGAAACCCATTCACTCAGTAAACATTCCATCAGAAAGAATGACAGTAACTGTCTTTAAAAGAGAAAATATATAGACTAAGTACTGAAATATGTATTTTTTAGATTTTTGTTTGTTTTATGATTGTCAGACTTCACAATTTCTTCTCAGGCAAGTATCACAAAACATCTTATGGGTGATTTTCTTGTACATTCAAAAAGTATGTTAGCATTTGGCATTTTCCATCTAAATATCTGCTTACTAGAGTAAAGCGATAAAAGTACAATCTTTCTTTCCAAATCTATTTTAAATGCCACAAGCATTTAATTTGCAAAATTAAGTTAAAATCCTCCTCCTAGCTATTGAGTAGTCAAATAAAATAATTCATGGTCCTTGAATAACTGAATAGCTTGTAAAAGTGGAAATAGATAAGTATTAAAATGAAATGTAATGAGTGTTTTAACTTGAGTATATAGAAATGACTATGCATAGTGAAAAGTATGAGGGACAACTCTTTAGGCTTAGAAATAAAAGTTCGGGTTTAAATTTTGTCTCTGCCACTCAGTATCTGTGACTTTCAGCAAAACACAATCTCCATTATTCTCATATTTTCTCACTTTGATATTGGAGAAAACTGAAAGGTATTTCAAGTACTTACAAGCACTAAATTAGACCAAGTGCTTAACTCTTTTTGTCATAAAGCAGACACAAAGCAAGTGTAAAAACTAAACATATTAGAGTATGAACCTGAATCTAAGCTGAAACAGAGTGGAAGAAAGATCATTGTGCCTGAGTATATTAAGAAAATTACTATCTATTGAAAGAAGCCTGCCTTAACAGTCGCTACAGACTTTACCCAATAAGGAAATGACAAAATTGGGGAACAATGTAATAATGCCAATCCTCACTCTATCTGTTCACCACTGTAGTGGCAATCTCATGTAATACAATAATGCACCAACAAGAAAAAAATTAAGTTTTGGTGGTAAGAAAAAAAAAAAAAAACTTAATTTATTGCAGATGAGATAATTACTAGAAAATGCTGAAACATCTCAATATTGAATCAAAACTGACTGGACCCACTTAACAGCAGCCACAAAAATAAGTGAAATTATTAAGGATATAAATGAAAAAAGTTAACACAAAAGTACTAGGATTATTTTTAATGAACTACCCAACAATTAAGAAATTAGAATGAAGAATTCAGATTTTCATATGATATACTATGAAATGTTACAGGAATTCTTCACCAATGATCAGCCCCAATCTGAAAATTAGACTAAGATTTATTGCTATGTCATTATTTGAGGAAGAAAATATTGATCTCTCCTTCCTGTGTGAATTCTCCATCTCTGACATGGAAAGATAATGCACTAGACTTCAAGGTGAGTTTGAACCAATGAGCCACTCCTTGGAAACCCTATACAAGGTCACTCTGATTTAGAACTACCTTAGAGACATTTAACAACAATAATAACTATTTACTTTCTAGAGCCCCCTTCTAATTTGTTTTAGTACCCAATTTCTTCTCTCACTTGGGGCAAGGGACTGATTTCTTAACATGGTAATTACTGGTGTTGCTGTTGTTAAGTGCCGTCGAGTCGGTTCCGACCCATAGCGACCCTGTACAGGGTTTTCGAGGCTGTAAATCTTTACGGGAGAAGAACACCTCATCTTTCCCCCGTGGAGAGTCTGGTAGTTTCCAAGTGCTGACCTTAAGGTTTGCAGCCCGATTCGTAACCACTACGCTACCAAAAATTCAAATCAGATACGTATGTTTTCTTGTTTTTAAATCTTTCTTTTTGTAAACAGGAGACATAGGGTAGTGACAATGGTTTAATAATATTGATTTATTTCTTGCACTTCCAAGTAAGATCTGGAGGTAATCGTATTAGTTCATCTGTGTCTCTCTCCAGAATGTTGTAATTATCTTATCATTTCCTCTTTTGAGAATATTAGTTATGCTGTATTACAAAATGACAGGACCCTCTTGAAACTCTTTTACTTTGCATACAGTTGTAAGCTTTGTTTACTTTTTTAAATGTATACACACACACACACATATATATATACACACACACATTGGCTTATATGAAAGTTCAAATAGCACACATTGTGTAAAAAGGAAAAATAATTAACATTGGATTTTGTAAGAGTTTATTTGTTAAGTATGGCAATTTATATCATTGACTACTATTAACATTACTATCAATCAGTAATATAGAAGGATCAAATGATCATTTTAAGCACATCGCTTACAGGAATTCTCTAGTATGCATAATATTCTTGTATACACTGTCTGTGGATTAAGTCACGTCTTAAAACTGAATCATGGACACCAGTGAAAACCTCTGACCTAAAAATTATGCCTAAACCAAAATGAAAATTAATAATGTAATAACTTCAAACTGCTACAAATTAGAAATACCCTCCCTTACAGGTCATTATTGTGTAGCGATCATTCCTTTAATCTCATAAAATTTTTACATTTTAGCCTTTTTTCTTTCTAATATCTCTATTACATTTATAGAAATTGAGTTATAAAGCACCTTTCAGGTTGACATTTTCATCTATGAATAGTTTACATAATTTAAATAACTTAAAGACTGCTACTTGATTGATTATACCAGTTTTATCATTTCTGAAATATTACAATAAAAAATTTTAGTTTGGTTTTCTTTAGAACAAAGGCAGAAACCATATGTGCAGCAAACCATATCTCTGGAAATTTGGGAGTTGAATCATAATCCTTCTTTACATGCTATATGTAATTTATAAAAAGTACTATCTCCATTATTCAAAACAAGATATGAACATAGAGTATTGAAAATCCAAACTGTAAAAGCTTTGTGAGCCATAAAATATATGAAGGTTTCTTAAAAATTTTAAACTCCTATTATGTTAGGTTTTTATTGACATGCTGTCAACCTGTTACAGAAATTTTATACATTTATGTCATGCAAAGAAACAATTTGGTTAGAAAATTTGTGATTGAAGTACAAAAATGTGTGTTTTCAGTAAAAGAAATGAAATCATTTGTTTGAAAATGATTTTCTCAATTGACACAAGGGCTCTAATGTAGGTGATCTAAAACAAACAAGCATATATCAGCTGTGCAGGTTTTTCCTGTATAAAGCCAGAGAAAATGGTTTGTGCTTTATCCTAACTCATTAAATTACTCATGTCAGAAAAAGAGCCCAAACAGAAAAGCAGTGTCCTTTACTAGATACTTCATCAAACCTAGTAGAGTACTTATATCTGTAGTATGAACAAGGAAAGAATTAAAAAGAGAAATGTGTGTTTATGTCTTTTACTATCAAGCTCTGCACTTAATGATTTTATATAAGCATATACTGAAATGAACAGATACTTATATAATTGACAAGTACATAATTAAAATATTGCCTTAAACATAAATATATAATTTGGTTTAAGTCAAATAAAATGATCTTTAAATAAAATAATGAAGAAGGTACACAATTATAAAAAATAAAGGAAGAGGACAATTACAAATGAATGTGAGAAAAACGTTTTTAGTAAAATGTTTTGGAAAAGGCATCCATATAGATTAATTGTAACTGATTTAGCAAAGTCGAAAAGGCTGAAAGCAATGTTTATGCAGATACGGATAAGCTTAACAAGAAAGCTGACTGGGTTTGCAAGGGCCGTGTGGAGACCATGTCTAACTTCCTCTGTCTTCCCAAGAAGGAAAGAGAACAGAACTCAAAATCAGCCCAAGACCAATTCCTATGAAACCCAGGGTAGACATGCTTCTACCCCACAACTATCTTTATCTTCTTCCTTAACACCAACCATCCCTCCAACCACTGTACGCTCTGCTTCACATCTGGGTACGATAATCCATTGCAATGGCCACACAGAACGCGTAAGAATACTCATGATTACAGTATTTTATTAGGAAAGTCAACAGGGTACAATTCAGGATCAAAACTAACTCAGGATGCAGCAGTTCTCCAATTAGGAATGCTTCTTGTCTACCATACCGCAGGTACATCTCACCCTTGTTTTCAGCCTCTCACCAGAGTGGTTCCTTGGCCTCTGCCCTGCTTGAGCATATTCTACAAAGTTCTTTTACCCAATCTATGAATGCCCAAAGGTCACAATCTTCAAGCCAGTCTACTGCCCATAGGCACTCAGATTTACTCAGTCAACAGGCCTACAGTCCTATGCCAGCCAAGGCCTATACTGTCTCCTTTGCCATCATTTTTTCTTATGCTTCACTCATGTTCTGCCTTATCTGGGATCTTTCATCTTTCTCTTGAGAAGGTTCCTCTTAAATCTATCTGGAGGGCAAAACTAACCAATCCCTGCGTTAAAGTTCAGTATATCTTATTTGCGTAGTCCCACCCAATCACTTGGTGGGAATTAAGACAACTTTGGGCAGAAAAGCCTATCAAGTAAATTCAAGGCATCACAGGGTTACAGACAAATCAGTTTATGCCATAGTTACTATTGCTACTGTAACTGTTTATCTTAAGTAGGTGGCTTTAATGAACAAAAATGTATTTTCTCACAGTTTAGGAGACTACAAGTACAAATTCAGTCTATTATTTGTAGCATATGGCTTTCTTGAACCAACACTGATCTCATTTAAGTTTCTCATTCTTGGTTCCTTGCAGATCTCATTTAGAGTGACATCTATCTTTCCCATCTGTGCTCTTTTTGCTGCTTGTTTAATCTGTTCTTTTGTATTTCAAAAGTGGTTGACTTCAAATATACTCTACACGAATACTGCGCCTCTAACATAACAAATTAAACACTATTTCCAAATGAGATTACAACCACATGTCTAGAATTTACAATATTCATTGAGAGACTGCTGTTATTTATTGTTGTTAAGTGCCATTGAGTTAGTTCCGACCCACAATGACTGTGTATAAGGTTTCCAAGGAATGACAGATGATTTTAAATTGCCAATCTTGAGGTTCAGACTGACTTTGCAGTCCAGTGCATTAACCCACAGTGTCAAACCAGGACTCCTATTGTCAGGAGTGGGGGACACAATACAGTCCATGCTATTGTTGGTAAGTGCCTTCAAGTCAGTTGCAACTCATAGTGACCACATATATAGGGTTTCCAAGGAGTGGTTGGTGGAGGTGAACTGTAGACCTTGCAATTATCAATCCAGTGCTTATCTTACACAGCATTACATCAGGACTCCATAGCAATCAGAAAATATCTAAAGTTCAATATCCAAAAAGTAGTTTATACAATGCAAGAGTTGGAAATGATTGCCTCTCTAAAGTAAGAACCAGGAGTTGGAAAGGGGAGAGGCAGAAAACTTAGGAAACCATAATATTCTATGAATATTTAAAATCATACTCATGTACTACCTAGATAAAAACAAAAAGATATATAGAAAGTTAAAAACCCATGGAAAGTGACAGTTTTTCTCTCATTCAGTATAAATGGGGCTATCTCAAATTCATCCTTACAATTTTCATGTGAAAAAATAAAATCTCAAGAAATGTATTCATTCTAATTTCATAAAGTAATGCACAGATATGAGACCCTCTGGTCTGCTTGTCTCTATGGTGAGTGTTTTCTATCAATGTCATGCTAGTTGTTTTCCATTAAGAATAAATGGAGACATTAGTAGGTAAAAATCTTAACTGTGTTTATGCTTGTGAATGAGCATACTGCCCTTAACTGCCCTTAAGTTTGGGAATGAGCACTGTGTAATGCAAATCACAAGGTCCATGGTTTAAGCCCACCAGTCGCTCTGCAGGAGAAAGATGATTCTTTCCGCTTCCAAGAAGATTTAAAGCCTCAGAAAGCCTATACCAGATATCTAGGAGTGGGAGGGACTTGA
>NW_006408765.1:4546914-4547423 GCF_000296735.1 Chrysochloris asiatica
TTTTTATCAGCTGGATGTTTCACTCTCCACTCTAGTCCTCTGTGGCTACAGAAAGCATTTACTCTTGTATGCCTGACTTCATTGCCTCACTAATATGTCTGCAAGAGTAATGCATTTTTATGAACAGAATTCTAGTTGCCCATTCTCATTACTCTATTGCTGTTTATTGAGTAAACACTTTAATATATACATTTCTCTTATTACAGATTTTATCTATTACAGAATGTGCTGCTATTGACATGCTTGAACATAAGTTTTGCTGAACATACTAATATATGTATTTATATTGAGTTTTTATTGGGGAGTAGAATCACCAGGCCATTCATCATGAATGTGTTCAATTGTAGTAGATAAATACACTTACAATTTGTACATCAAAAACGGACTCTGCTGACAGAAATCGCATAGACCTAAATAAACAGAGAGACATGCTGCCCTCCTAAACAGAAATACACAGTATTGTTAATATCTCAAGTTTCTCAAAGTTGAAAGATAATTTATCAAATTTA
>NW_006408765.1:4547595-4592187 GCF_000296735.1 Chrysochloris asiatica
TATATAGGATTTCTGAGGAATGGGCAGTGGGTTTCAACAGCCAACCTTATGGTTTTAGCAGTCCAGTACTTGTCTATAGGCCAAACCAGGTCTCCATGTTACAGGTACATAACTGAAAATTTTAATGAATTCTAAAGTAAAACACGGAGTCATTTCTATTATCTGTTTATTTTACCTTCCGTGAGACTAGCAGATAGTGGAGGTATGTTGTGGTTATGTGCCTTGGAGTCGGTTCCAACACATACCAACCCTGTACCGGGTTTCCGAGGCTGTAAATCTATACGGGAGCAGAAAGACTCATCTTTCTCCCACGGAACAGCCGGTAGTTTCGAACTGCTGACCTTGGGATTTGCAACCCAATTCATAACAACTACATTACCAGCGGTCCTTAGTGAAGGTATAGGAATGGGTTAAATAGAATAAAATGAATAAAGTATATATGGCTTCAATGTATATACATTTGTCTTTCTAGCACACTGCTTAAGCTCTCTAAAGCCAAAAATAACAAAGACAATTTCCATACAGTTAATTTATATTCATACAACCCTATAAAGGGTTTCCACGACTGTAGAACTACATAGGAGCAGATTGTCTCATCTTTCTCCTGAAAGGACAGGTAGGTTTGAAACCTGACCTGGTTACCAGCAGAAGAATATCTAACCCATAGCACCAGAAGGACTCCTTGCTAAACTCTGTCGTTGTTGTTAAATGCCGTCAAGTCGATTCCGACCCATAGCGACCTTGTATACAGTTTCCAAGGAGGAGTTGTTGAGCTTGAACCACCAACCTTGCAGTTCAAACGACTTAGCAGTCTGGCACATTAACCCAGAGCACCACACAAGGACTCCCTAGGTGGCACAAATATTGCTTGACTACTAACCTATAAGGTTGGTGGTTTGAACCTACCCAGTGATACCTTAGAAGAAATGCTTTGCAATGTGCTTCTGTTAATCATATTTTTGCCCCACAATTTGGGTGGATTCAAGTGAGAAAATAAAAGAAGTTTCCCATGACTAAGTATAAGTTTAAATAAGACAGAGCATATGACTTTCACAGCCTGGTATTTATTAATTATTGTGTTTTAAGGTATTCCACTATGAAAAATTGATTAATACTCAAAATTAACATTACAAGTTTATGGGTATAACTAGAGATTAAACTAATTTCCCTAAATAAACCTAATTTTAGATATTTTGCCCCATTTTTTAGATACTATATGGTATGGAAAAGTCTGTCTCAGAGCAGATAATCTATCTCAGTTCTTTCACAAAGAATACATGAAAATGTCTTGAGAGAACAGAACCTCATCCCCACCTCATTTTCACCTGGGTTTGAATGGTGAGCAAATGTTCTCATTCTATATGACGTTCGTACTCTTTCTTTCTGCCAATTGAGCGAACTTTGCATTTTTTCAAGTTAAGTGTGCTCCTGAAATGTCTTCCTTATGTATGATATGGTCTTCTTGTCATCAGAAATTGTAAATTCACATAAAATGCAGTAAAAATAAGACATTGCATGCAACTTCTGTCCCAGTGTACCAAAGCTCAACATTATAACAGATTTTCATATATATATATATATATATATATATATATATATATATATATATATATATGAAAGAATGTACCACTGATTATATTTTGAGCATGATGATTGTATTGGTACACTAATTAGTGTATCAACTGAGTTAAACTACTTATTTTTTAATACTCACATCCAAAATACATATTTAATATTACAACTTTAAAGTATAAAAACATGAACAATCATCCATTTTGTGTCCCAATTTCCTACTTATCTACATGCATCTTAAAGCAGGTTGTGACTTCAATTCATTTTTGTTAAGCAGGTTGTATTTCTAATTCATTTTTGTTAAGTTTTATTTTACTAGATTTGAGTTTTACTTATTGGTTGAACTTGGGAGATTTTATTATTCTGGACCTTCATATATTTTCTACCAATTTTGCCTTGAGAAACTTCTGATTTAGTGTTTTCTTTCACAGTGAGTATTATATGCTTCTAGTCTTTTTGCTATGAAGGAAGGAAGGAAGGATGGAAATAACCCACAGTCAATGCTTACATGTTGGACACATGATTATTGCTATTATACAAAATCAAATTAGTTTTTATTAATTTTATATGGCACACTATTTTCATCATGTGCTTTAGATATTCATGTCAGCTTTATAACATATACAATTTTCATTTGTACATCAATGATCTCTAATATTCAAATCACAAATATAAAAAAATAATCATCAAAAGAGTTATATGGGTAGACTGCTGCAATTTGCAACTTGGAACATTTCCCATGGTTCACATGATTGTCTGTGTGATAAGAATATCACTACTGGGTCCTGGGACACCTGGAAACTTAGGCAAGACTTTAATTAATTATGTGAAATTATGCAAGTGACTGAAACTTCCTGAGTTTTCAATTTTATCTTTGCAATTAGGAACTTTTTTCTTGATTATCCCAAAATTATTTTCAGTGATAATTTTACCTTCTATAATTTTACTAGGAGAGAGATACAAAAAACAAATTGTACAGACTATTTCTTCATGTGATATAAATTCAACTTCAAAATATACACAATATTTAGGTATCCATACTCATGATTATAAAACTGAAATAAACAGTGTGTGACACTATGAAATTTGAGAAATAGTAATTGCTATAAATTTTTCAGGGACTGACTATTTCTAATTCAGATGGTCAGGAAAAGCTTCTTGGAGTAACTGTGTAGGGAACTGTGTAAAGAAAAGGATGGCAGATGAGAGGGGACAAAAAACGCATTGCTAAAGACCTGGAATCCAGGAATCCCTACAGAGTTCTAACTGATTTATTAAGCATTTATTAAGAATCATTAAGAACAGTGTCACTAATATGATTAAATGGGTTTTGACAAAATTATTTAAAAATTTGTTAGGAATTGAATTATGTCAACCCAAAAGTTATGTTGGGATTTTAACTTCTATACTTGTGGGTACAATGTCTATTATAAATAAGGATATTTTTGTTATGTTAATGAGGCCATACCAGTGTAGGATATAAAAAGAGCAGATGAAGCTCAGAGAGAAGCTACCACAGGTGGGGAAAGACATGTGAAGATCTCTAAGAAGCCAAGGAACAGAAGTGAAAAACCAGTTGTGACCTTTCCCCAGTTTCTGTATATAGAAAGAAAGACTTCCCCTCAACCCTTCCATTTGTAAATCTAACCTAAGGACTCCTGGTATGGCACTATAGGATTAGCACTGAACTTCGAATCACAAGGCCAGCAGTTCAACCCAGCAGCTATTCTTTGGAAACCCTTTAGAGGGTACTATGAGTTGGAACTGACTAGACTACACCTACCAACAACCTCCTAAACTGAGTAAATACATTTCTGATTGTTAAAGCCGCTCACTTACAGTACTTCTGTTATAGCAGCACTAGGCAACTAAGACAAAATCTAAAGCTTACGGTTTATGAGTAAAAGTTACTCTATTGTAATGCAATTTAATACATTTTAATAATTCAAAGAAATCTAAAGTACTATTTTATTTTTCTACAAGGTAACATGGCAAAGTCATGGTATTTAAGATATAAATTTTCCATATGAATAAATTAAAGGATAATCTGCTGCATACTTTGTTTTAATATTACTATATATATTATATAAGTTAACATTAATACAATGTGAAAAACATTTATAAAATTAATTTCTCAATAGTCTTATAACCTCCTTTATAAGATTTGATTTACTCTACATTAAGGTATATATACTCAATTGCTTTCAGTTCAATTCCAACTTATAGTTACCCTACAAGACAGAAAAAATCTATCCCATAGGGTTTCCAAGGCTGTAAATTCTTACAAAGCAGACTGCCAAATCTATGGCCCTTAAAGCAACTAGTGAGTTCAAACTTCCAAGCTTTTGGTTAACAGCTGAGTGCGTAACCAGGTGCCACCTCAGGTTACACATACTTATAAAATTACAAATGTTTTTTTTAGGAAGAAGATACAAATCCTTCATGCTGTACATTGAGGTTTATGAAGGAAATGGTATTGTCATGATTTCTATGTACAGCAAGTTTGTACTCAACTAAAAACACTTACTACATTCATTATAAATATAAATTATACCTCGTTTATGTGCTTTGTTTTCTTAATCTATTTTTCTTCCTCTAGATTTGTAGAGGATGTTATTATTAGCATAATTTCTCTTTCTTTGTAAAGCAACAGCAGGACATAAAATGTTAAATCTTAAAGGTTAATACTTTAAGATGAATACATGTAATAAGAAATAACTTTTCAGACTCTCCCTGGTAGCGAAGTGGATTACAAGCTGGACTTCTAACTGAAAGGTAAGCAGTTCCAGTCCACCAGCTACTCGGTGGGAGAAAGATGAGGCTTTCTGCTCCTGTAAAGATTTACAGGCTCAGAAACCCTATACACAGTCACGATGAGTCAAAACCGATCAGCGGCACACAACCACCACCACCATGGTGTCCTGGTGTTGTGCTACAGGATAAGCACTGGTCTTCAGTGTCAGTTTGAACACTTAAGGTTGGCGGTTCAAACTCACCAGTCGCTCCTCAGAAACACTACATAGGGTCGTTGGGAGTTGGAACTGACTCAATGGCACTTAACAACAACAACAATACTTAGTTATGAGATCCTGGCGTGGTAATATAGAATAAACGCTGGACAGTAAAACGCAAGGTCGGTGGTGCGAACCCACGAACCTCTCCTCAGAAATCCAGTATAGCATCACTGTGAGTCAGATCACACTCAACAGCACTTAGCAAATATTAACAGTAGTTAGCTACAAATTTGAAAAATTAAATTAAATGGCATTTACTTTTCTACATATATTTGAAATTGCAGTTGGATATTGAAAACAATTTCTGTTCTATTTGTGAAGTCCTGGCATATCTGTATAAATTCCTGGAACATTAAGACATGTAACACCATTTTAATTAATCTTCCAAAGTCATTATCTACCTATTCAATTGTAACTAATAGATGCTATCCCATGAAGATTGTATTTCTAACAGTTACAAGAGCTCTTTAATCTCAATATCAAATAATCATATCTGACTTCTATTTTTTCAACTAATAGTGAAAGAAATGAAGCAAAATAAAATCAGCAATAGAACTTTTCCAGTCTTACAATTAATGTGTATTTAAGGAGAATTTATCATTATTATGAACAGCTTTCTCATAGCATTTTACATTTAAAACCCAGTGCGGAGATGATATGCATGTGAATTGAGTTCAACTAATATTTAGTATTCTGCTGTCAGACATTTTTTCATGAAGTTATAAAATTATGAAACAACTTTGTTCTCCAGAAGATAAAATATACAAGTTAAGTAGAAACTTTATTTTCTAAAATACATTCTTACAAAATTCTACAGAAATTATGGAATTTTCTTGGAAAAGTTGTCCAATTTTTTTTTTTTTTTTACATTTAATAGTCTCAAAATTAATACATCCCTATGGTGTGATGCTGTAGGAATAGGCACTATACCGCTAACCAGAAAGTTGGTGGTTCAAACCCATCAGTCACATTGGAAACCTACAGGGTGCCTAATGAGTTGGAATTGACTAGAAGGCATGCAGCAATGATAGCAGCAACAGAGTGTGTAAAGACTGCATATAATCGATCATGTTTTGTAAAATGCCCTCAACAATCCTTGCAAACAATTTCTCTTCTAAATACATGATTGGCCACCTGAACATAAACAATGATTAATAAATTTTAAAAATGTATCAAGACATACATCATTTCTTATATGAAAAGTATTACTATAACCAAATTTCAAGTTTCAAATTATCAATATGAGAATATACTCCAAAATTTTATCTCGTAACACATGTTGTTATTACTAAGTGCAGTAGAGTCAGTTCCAACGTGTAGCAACCCTGTGCAGGATTTTCAAGGAGCAGATGGTGATTTTGAAACGTTGACCTTATGGTTCAAACCAACCTTGTAGTCTACTGCTTTATCCCACAGTGCCACATCAGGACTCCTTATACCACATAGACACTTTAACTTATCCTTGGCTACATATCATGAAATAGCTTACAATACTTAGCATTTGTGTCAGTAATAAAAAAAAAAAAAAAAAAAGTTGTTATTAATTCATTCTTCCCTCTCTCATTGCCTGAAAAATGGTCTCTATTTGATAGAATATTTGGCTACTAATATAAAGTTTACTATAGCAATCTTGCTAGAGTGACATAGGATAAATAGTTGTATGGTCGGTTTAAACCGCAAGGTCTGTATTTCAATCTCACCAGGGGCTTAGAAACCCTAAACAGGATCCCTATGAGTCGAAATCTACTCCACAGCAATTGACAACAACAACAACAATATAAAGTTCAAGTTCAAAGTTAGGGGAAAAAGAGAAGGTATAATTAAATTATATGCATATGCACGTATGTATGTATGTTTATTCTAAAGTCAATTTAAAGAGGCTGGAATAGGCTTGATGGAGTGACTGATCGAATTGATCTGCTGAACTTTTGTTTAGCAGCCAAGTATTTATCCACCGTGCCATCAAGGTTCTTTTAATTTAGGTCTCAGTTCTGACACATAGGGATCCTATGCACAACAGAGTGAAACACTGCCAGGTCTTGAATTTGTACTAAGATGCATAAAAACCAAAAAATGATAGCTGAATCAATTTAGCAGCAGAGAATTTTCATGAAGACAATTTTACACTTATGCTAACTTGTGGTATTATTGCTGGTTCTACCCTTGTGACACCTGCTAGTGAACTGAATTAAGATCTGTGTATCTTTTCAATAAATTATTTTGACTTTAGGTAACTTGGGTAATGTATGCTATTTCCATATTAAAGAGCCCTATGAACATCCAATTTTGACAGTTACATCTCTTTTCATCTCACCATTTCCATGTACAATAATTTGAGTTCAACATTAAAGCTTTACTCTGCAATAGAAAGGATAACTGTACTATTGCATTTATTCATTGACTTCAAACCTAAGAAAAGCTTATTAGGCTAAAACTACCTGTACATGCAAGTACATTCATTTTTATTTTTCTGATTTTTGGTTTTGATTAATAGAAATTTAGGAACATGTAACAACTTCTATAACAAGTTCAACCTTCATTGTTTGGTTTTCTCCTGATGGAATTACACTCAATAGACTAATTTAAATAGCTCATTCTGACTACAAGATAAATATCTGTTATAGTGTGATGAGCTAGTATTTACCTTTGGGGTGGTTTGATTGAATGAAAAATATATTTACAACTACTTAGAAAGCTATGATTAAAATAACAAACACTAGTAAATAAAAACAATGAATATAATCTATATGAACAGAATTTTTAAGTTATCTGTTACCTTACATATTTTTTAAATTGTATGTAATCAGTGCTTATCAATTATATAAATATAAAAATTAAGGTTCCAAATTTAAGATATATTAACGTAAAAATAAAAGTATATTATGTTTACTCCTTTCTAACTATTTAATCAGATGTTTACAACAAATTTCTGTATATGTATTCTTAATACTTAGAGTATTGCATGCATAAGAGAATTCCTTTGGATCTTAATACTTTGTCCCAAAGTATTTTAAATGTCAAGAAGCTTCTTTTCAAAAGCAAAAAGATAAAGCAAACTCCGGAACAAATTCCAAAGAATGTAACGATCACTGAAACATATAATCTATGTTAGAAAAGCTCCTTCAATACTTAGAAAAGTCATAAATGCTCTTTGTTACAACCATCAAATTGTAATTTAAATAATGAAAGCAATTAAAAGAACCTAGGGATAATTCAAATTATTCTCTATAGGAAAAGGATTTATTAAAGCTCAAACCTGGCCTTTGCAATATGAAGTTATGCAATTCTACTTCTAGATTTCTGTCAATTAATAACTAAGGTAAAAAATTTTTAAATATGGGAAAACTAAACATATTTTATTTGTGTAATAAGAATGTTTTAGTTTTAGCTTTACCACTACAATCTATGAGTATTCATTTTTTGTTGATTAGATCATGTTCCCCCAAAATATGTGTTGCAAATCTTAATAATTTTTCCTGTGGTTCTAACCCCATTTAGAAATGGGTTGTTCTTTTTATGTAAATGAAGCATGATTAGTATAGAGTATAACTCGAGTCTTTTTTCTTAAGACATAAAAGAAATTACACAAACAAACTAGCAAGGAGAGAATGGGAAAGAGACACCAAACCACATGAAAATCGTTCAGGAGCAAAAGTTCAAAGACACAAGGACCTCACTTCAGAATCACCAGAAGTCATTTTCCTAACTATGTGAAAATAAATTTCTGTTTGTTAAAGTTACTTACTTGTAGTATTTCTGTTGTGGTATTACTGTTAAGTGCTGTGGAGTCAGTTCTGACCCATAACTAGCCTGTTTCCGAGGAATCGCTAGTGGGTTTGAACAGTTTGTGGTTCAAACTGACCCTGCAGTCCAGCTCATCATTCTACAGTGCCACACCAACACTATAAAATTATTACAAAATTTTGTACTGATATTGGAATGCTACTCTGACAGACAACTGAAATGTACATGTAATTTTGGTATTGAGTAATAAGTAGAAGCTGGTAGAGTTTTAAGTTGATGGTGTTGAGCTGCTAACTGCAAGGTCAGGATTTCACACTTACCAGTCACTCTCTGGGAAAAACAGGAGGCTTTATGCACTTGGAGAGGTTTAAAATTTCAGAAACATTATATATGACCAATATGGAGTCATGGTGTGACACTGTAGGATAAGCAAAAGACTGCTAACTGCAAGGTTGGCAGTTTAAACCCACCAGTGACACCTCAGAAACCATGTATTGACAGGGTTGCTAATGAGTCAGAACTGACTTGATAGAACTTAACAACAAAACAATGAGAGTGAGAATAGACTAATTGTCATTAGGTTTGTTTTGTTTTGAATAATAAAAGCTTAGGATGGCTTGAAAAGGTGGTTAATAGTTATGTATTTCAAAGGCAATTTTGGCAGGCTCAGAACAAAGTGATAGTTAATGAAAAAGTCCATATAATCATTGAGAATACATAAGCTGCCAACAATAGAATGCTGCTAGTAAGGTGGAAGTTGAATGTGCTTCCAAACAGGCTTTAAAAGAAAATTAGAAATCTGTGACTGGACAGTGGAAGAAAGGAAGTGGCAAAGAACTGGTCTGAATTATATTCAAATGTTTGGTGATAATTAAAACCTGTTAGTAATGAACTTGGTTATGTAACTAAGGATAATTCTAAGCAAGACCTTAAAGGGGCTATGTGATTTCTCCTTGCTACTTACATAGTAAAATACATGGGGAAAAAAAGAGATGAACTTAAATATAAACTGTATAAAATGAAAATAAAACTTACACATTTGGAAAATACTGTAGTATTAATTAAAAATATGTGTCCCAAAATTTTCACCAAAGACATAAGAGACTAAGTCTATGACTGAGTATACTAACCATATTACAGCAGTAAACCCATCATCTTAGACTGAAGAGAACAGAGAAAGAACTATAGTAGAGAATGTTGTCTGTCTCGGAATTCCACAAGCAAGAGCCAAACTAAAGGAGTTTTATTTGTTGTCCTCCAAGAAAAGAAGCATCCTTGGAACATCTCAGAGACCAGAAGAACTGTTGGTAGTAGAACAGGAAGCAATGCTAATCTTGGTAGCAAAAGGCCGGGCCATCACCTCTGGACTTCAAAGGGTGGGTTCTTGATTTCCTGGATTCCAAGGGGTAGAGACACAGATTCCTACGTTTCATAGAGTCTGATCTTTGCCAAGTTGTGTGTAACTGAATTAAGGTGTGCCAGGAGGATGGATCCACAATCAAAAACTGAGGAGATGGGGTTAATATTCCCATGTGGCTGAAAAGGAAGTACTATAGGGGTAAAGGAACTAAGATGAGCTATGAGAATGGAACCATACAAAACTGACAGAGTAGAGTTGTCTTCCCAATAGTCCTAGAAGGCAGAACTGAAGCCTGGGGCTAAGGGGCCTGTAACTGGAATCCAGAGGGTATGGTCAACACCCAGAGTCTTTGAAGCAGGAAAAGTGCCCATGGAAAGAACCCCCTATCAGAACTGGAACTTTAAGAGTGTTGATGAATTACATCCCAGTATTTTCATTACAAGTGAACACCTGGCTCTACTAAGTGAGTGGAAGTGTGGAAGGTGCAGAAATGAAAACATAGGCTGAGTTTGGCAGCAGGGTAGGACAATTTTCCAAATTGTCTCAGAAAACAAAGAATTTATTATGCTCTGCTAATCTGGGGACTTGATTGGTACCTCTTATGCATTCTTTCCTTTCAATTTATCCATTTATAATGGACATATCTACCATATATGTGTTCCACCATCGTACTCTGGAAATAGTTAACTTGTAGTCTTAGATTTTACATGTTTACAGAAGAGGAGCTTTGCCACAATATGCTATTATTGTTAAGTGCTACTGAGTTCATACCCATGTTTCTGTTCACAGTGACCCTATTTAGAATTTTCAAGGAATGACTATAGGATTTCAACTCTGAACTTTGCAGTTAGCAGTCCAGTGCTTGTCCTAGAGCATCACACTAGGGCTCCAATATGCTTAAAGTCTTACCCATATTTGATTTAGATGATTCATAAAATGAGATTTTGGACTTGGAGTCAACTGAAGATTTGAGGATGATATGATGAGGTTAATGTCTTTTACACATACTAAGCACTTGATTTTGGGGGGCTCAAAGAGTGAAATTTTATAAGCTCAGAGTATGTCAGCTTGATAAGGCCACGATTCCCAGTGTTGTGCGGTTGTCCTCAAGTCATTCCTTGGCTTAAATAATACCTTATATCTTACGAGAGATAAAAGAAGAGAAAAGCAAACCTAGAGATGGACCCTGATTATCACCAAAAAAGAAGAGACTGTAGCATAGTACATGTTTTAAACCCACCGTTCCTGTGCTGAAAACTTCCTATATTACTGGGTAGATCGATGTCTAGACACATGGAGATGTCCAAGGAACACCAGGCCCACACATGTTGAAAGAGACAAGGACTTTTCTCTAGAGCCAACAGAAAGAGAAAGCCTTCCCTTAGATCTGGTGCCCTAAACTTGAATTTCTAGCCTCCTCAACCCTGAGAGAATAAATATCTATTTGTTAAAGCCATCCAATTGTGGTATTTCTGTTATAGCAACACTACTGTTGTTGTTGTTAAGTGCTGTCGAGTAGATCCTGACCCATAGAGACCTTGTATAGGGTTTCCAAGGAGCACCTGGTGAGCTCGAACCAGTGACCTTGCAGTTCAAACTACTTTGCAGTCTGACACATTACCTCACAGCGCCACACCAGGACTCCATAACAGCAATAGATAACTAAAATAGGCTACAACTACCCAAAGTTATCTACAGATAAAGTGAAATTCTGATCCAGATCCCAACAGATTTTTTTTTTTTTTTTGAGAGAAAAACTAATCACCAACTTTATATGCAAAGGAAACAGACTCCAGATAAGCAAAACACTACTAAAAAAATAAAAGGAAATCTCACAGTTCCCAATCTCAAACCTACTACTCAGTCACAGTATTCAAAACATCCTAGTACTCATACAATGGGAGACACATAGATCAATGGGATAGAATTGAGAATCTGGAAGTAAAACCATCCAATGATGAACAGTTGATCTTTAGCAAAGGGTTGAATATCATTAAATGGGGAAGAGATAGTCTCTTTAAAAAGTGGTGCTGGAAAAATTGGATATCCATTTTTAGATGGAAAATTAAACAAAGCTCATATTTCACACACTATACAAAAATGAACTTAAGATGAACCAAAGTCATAAACATAACCTGAAACTATTAAGAATATCAATGAAAAAAAAGAAAAAAATTAGGGGCTCTCTGGTAGAGGAGAGGTTACAAGTCAGACTACTAGCATGAAGATCAGCAGTTCCAAAGTACCAGCAGTTCCACAGGAGACAAAGGAGACTTTCTGCTCCCATACAGATTTATAGTCTCATAAACCCTAAGCAAGGTCACTATACGTTGGAACCAACTCCTCAGCACACCACCACTACCAATACTGTAAAAACTGCAGCCAAGTGTAACCGTAAACACACAAACAGAAGAAAAACTAGATGATTGGTACCTCCTAAAAATTACACATTTAGGTATATTTAAAAATGTCACCAAAAGAATAAAAAGAACCCACAGAATGGAAAAAATGTTTGGCAGTCATTAGAGGATCTAATTCCTGAAATTTACAGAAATTTTCAACACATGAACAAGAAAATGACAAATTATCTAATTTTTAAATGGGCAGAAACAAACAGATACTTCTATGAAGACATCACTCATGTGGCTAATAAACATATGAAGCCATATTAGCAACTATAGAGATGCAGATCAAAAAATGAGATATTATCTCACCCCATCATTAATGTTGCAGTTGTTGTGAGGTATTGAGTCAGTTCTGAATCCAAACCTTGTATAGGTTTCCTAGAGCCACTAGTGAGTTTGAACTGCTCACCTCGTGGTTAGGTGTCTAGTGCTTATCCTAAAACTCCACACATGTATGTATGTGTGCACATACATGTATATGTGTACACATACATGTATATGGAGTCCTGGTGTGGTGCTGTGGGCTAATGCATCAGACTGCAAAGTCATATGAACTGCAGGATCAGTGATTCAAGCTCACCAGCTGCTCCTCAGAAACCCTATACAGGGTCGCTACAGGTTGGAACCGACTGGACGGCCCTTAACAAGATATATATATATATAAATGCATATACATATACATGTGCATATAAATGTAGATACGCATACACATATAAGAGTTCTCAGAGTGTAGTGGTTACGAATCAGGCTGCGAACGGAAGGTCAGCAGTACGAAACTACCAGCTGTTCTGCAGGAGGCATTCTCCTCCTGTAAAGATATACAATCTCAGAAACCTTGTACAGAGTTGTTGAGTTGGAACCTACTCCACTGCACATAACCACCACCACTATATATATATATATACACACACACACATGTTCATATGGCACTATTCACAATACCAAAAAGCTGGAAGCAACCTAAAGACTTATATTGGAAGAGATTAAACTGTGGTACACATACACATCAGTATTATGCAACTTTAAAGAATAATGACGAGCCTGTGAAACACTTAATAGCATGGATTAACCTGCAGGACATTAAGCTGACTGAAATATGTCAATCACAAAAGGACAAATCTTGTATGAGACCACTATGGTAAAAAGTCAAGAAAAGGTTTTCACGCTAAACAGAAATATCTTGATTGTTGCCAGGGTTGGGAGGGGAGTGGAGGGTAAATCACTAACTAGAGAATTGTTATTGTTAAATGCCATGGAGTAGGTGCCTACTCATAGCAATCCTGTATACTAGAGATGTATTAATTTAGGTGAAGAGAAGAAAATAAAATAAGGCTACAAAATACAAATTAAAATCAAGCGAGTCAAAAACAACTTGATTTATATTTAAAAGAATATTTAACTCCAACAGTATATTCCTAATTTCCACCCTCAAGGAGCTCTGGTAGCGTAGTGGTTACAAATCGGGCTGCGAACCTCAAGGTCAGCAGTTCGAAACTACCAGCTGTTCCGCAGGAGAAAGATGAGGCTTTCTACTCCTGAAAAGATTTACAGCTTCGGAAACCCTATACAGAGTCGCTATGAGTTGGAACCGACTCCACAGCACATAAGAACAACAACAACAACCTAAGCTCTAAGGGGTGCTGATGGTGGTGGTTATTGAGTCGATTCTGACACCTATCAGTCTTGTGTAAGGTTTCTGAGGAGCAGCTTGTAGATTTCAACTGCTGACCTTGCGATTTGCCAATCAATGCTGATTCTACATAGCACCCTGGTAGCATAGAGGATTAGGAGCTGGCCTATTAACCACAAAATTAGTATAGTTTGAGTCTACCAATTGCTCTGCAGGAGAAAGAGGCAGCTTTCTGCTCCTGTAAAGATTTACAACCTCAGAAACCCTATACAGTGTAGCTATGAATCAGATCTGACTCCATCACACATAATCACCACTAACAACAACCACCTAAGCCCTGAAACTCTGGTGTTTAATCTAGTCTTTAACTAGCTGGAAGTTTACGTCTATTATTTTATACATTCTTTTAATACCCAAATGTTTTTCTTGAGTTCCATTTTAGAGATTTTAAAAATATTTTTGAAGAATTTTTAACCATTTATCTGTTTCCTTAGATAATTCCTCATGGAAAGTCTATTCTTAATCTCTCTTGTTCATTCCTCATGTAAAGTCTATTCTTAATCTCTCTTGTTCAGTTTTATTTTTTTCCTACTGCTAATTTTTGGTTTCCATTCAGAAGTCCAATATTGATTTTATATTACTAATTTTTAATTTGGTGGGGTTCTATAATTTTTGTGGAGGTGCTGGAATGGGAGGTTATCATTGAGATGAGGAGATACTTATTATTTTCACAAATGTCTATGTCTGAGTGTGAAAAGTCATTTGGTTCTCCTCAGATGCATGTATGATGGCACTGAAGTAAAAGAAGTAAGGGTCAACAGTAGTTGACTGGAACAAACAAAAAATAATTTTCTCACAGGTTAGGAGGATGTTGTTATTAAGTCCTGCCCAAATTATAGTGAGTTCCAAATTATAGTGAGCTTGTATAGGATTTCTAAGGAGCAGATAGTGGGTTTGAACCACTAACATTATAGTTAGCAGTCCAGAGCTTATTCAACATGTCTGAATTCAGAGTGCCAGCTTTCAATGAGACTATCTTTCTCTGTCGACTTTTGGGGAAGGCCCTCATCTCTTCTTATGTTCTGATCTTTGCCTCCTTTATGATTTTCATGTGGCTTCTGTTTTTCTCCATCTGTCCTTCCTTAATTACTTCCTTTTATATCTCAAAAGAGGTTGGCTCAAAACACACCCCACATTAATACTGCCCTCAATAATGTAACAAAGAAAACTCATTTCAAAATGGTATTATAACCACAAGTATATAGGATACGATTTATAACACATTTTGGGGGGACTCAAATCCATACTATGTTTTCACACATTTCCTGTATCACTTTCTGTATCATCATAATTTTAAAGTTCTGTAGAAAAGACAAACCAAAAAGATATATAGAGAGACACATGCAGAGATTTTTTTAAAGTAATTGGATCATGCCATTGAATGGTTGGCAAGCCTGTAGATCAGGCCAAAGGCCAAAAACTTTGACAGTCTTGTGTCTGAAACTGGTAGGCCAGGTGGTGGGCTAGAAATTCCAGCTGAATGAAAAGTTACAGTCTTGAAGAAAAAACTCTCCATAAATCTCAAGTTTTCTTTGTTTTGTCTTCAAGGTCTCCACATAGACCCACCCATATTGTAGAAAATAAATCTGCATTGTGTGATACTGAAGGATAAGCACTGGACCTCAAGACTGGTTTGAACTTCAAGATTGAGGATGCAAACTCACCAGCTGCTCCTTGGAGACCTTACGATGGGTTACCTACCGCCTTACTTAAGGTTAACGGATTTAAATGTTAATTTAATTCATGTTGGGAGGAAACAATTCTTCAGACAAACTATGCAACCATGGTTTTCTCTTTTCCTCTCTCTGATAGCATCTATAAGTCGCAGAACTCATTATCCATAGTGAGGCCTGATATTTAGAGGGTTAAATAGACAAAATTTGAGACTAGCTAGAAGGTCCTGTTTTGGTGCTGTAAGAAAAGCACTGGACTGCTAACCTTAAGGCTGGTGGTTCAAACCCACCAGCCACTCTTTGGAGCTATGAATCCAAACCAACTAGAGGGTACTTAACAAGCAGTCTTGTGCTTATCATACAGCACCATCAATGGCTCTTTTTGTTTGTTTATTTACTCATCCACCTTCCTCAGTGATTCAGGAGGGTGTGATGCAGTAGGAAGCTTGCTGTTGCTATTAAAGGCTGTTGAGTCAGTTCCAACTCAATACTGTATAAGGTTTCTGAGAAGTGGTTGGTTGGTGGGTATTGAACTGCTGGCCTTTCAGTTGTTGTTGTTGTTGTTAAGTGCCGTGGAGTCGGTTCCGACTCATAGCGACCCTATACAGGGTTTCCAAGGCTGTAAATCTTTACAGGAGATCTCCTCATCTTTCTCCTGCAGAACCACTGGTAGTTTCGAACTGCTGACCTTGCGGCTCACAGCCCGATTCGTAACCACTACGCTACCAGAGGCCTTTCAGTTAGAAGGCCATTATTTATCCTATTTGTTGTTAGGTGCCATTGAATCGGTACCGGCCCATAGTGACCCTGTGCACAGCAGAACGAAACACTACCTGATCCTGGGCCAACCTCACTACTGTTGCCATGCTTGAGTCCATTGATGCTGCCACTTGGCCAATCCATTTGTTGGGGGTCTTCCTCTTCTTCTCTGACCCTCTACCTTACCAAACATGATATCCTTTTCCAGTGACTTGTCCCTTCTGACAATATGTCCAAAGTATGAGAGACGAAGTTTGGCCATCTTGGCCTCCAAGAAGGACTCTGGCTGTACTTCTTCCAAAATGGATCTATTGGTTCTTTTGACAGCCCATAGCACTTTCAATATTCTCCTCCAACAACTGCTTATCCTATAGTGCCACACATGTAGGTAGACTTGAGTTATAAAATAGATGGAAAAGGAAGTCTCTCCAGCCACGGTTTTAGTGGGGATAAAAATAGCATTAAGCTTACAGCCCTACTAAGTGGACCTAGCAGGTCAGTAGGACACTGGTAGTAGGTAGGGTCTCATGTGTCTCTCAGCCATTCTGTCAGGTAAAGGGCAAGTATAGAAGAATCTATATTCATTGTGACTGTCTAGAAGTAAGAGAGATAGTCACATACAGATTGTAAATCAGTATTTTATTTCTCCAAAACAGAATAAAATATATTTTGTATTTCTTCTAGTGAATTGACTCATGCCATTGTGGAGTTGGCAATTCTTTTGTACACTATCCTCCTTTTATTACAATAAAAATATTTTCCACATACAAGTATTTGCTCATACTCAGAGAAGAAGGATATGAAGTTTACGAAGCATTCCATATTAGTTATCCACGCCCTTTTTCTAATGTCTACTTGTTATTAAATGCCATCAATTTGGTTTCAACTCTTTACAACCCTGCATAAGTTTTATGAGGAAGGTTGGTGGGTTTGAATCACCAACCTTGATATTAGCAGTTTAGTGCTTATCCTACAGCACCATACCAGGACTTCTGTATATGCAAAAATCAGCTACATCACAAATTTGACACAATGCTCTTCAAATTTGGAGCAACAGAATATGGCCTGATGGTGTTGACAGTCACATGTAAATATTTTCAAAGCTATGTAGTCTAGCAAAGATTATACATCATAATATGTTTTCAACCTGAATCAGCTCATGTCCTCCAGAATGTGTATAGGGAAAACTTGTGAAGTCGAATCTTGCTCTTTAGATGGCCCACTGGTATGAATGTAAACAAACAAGAGATAAAGGAACTGAAATTCACTTACCTGTACCTTACACCATAAATTTACTTAAAAAATATCAGACATATATAATGTTCTTTGATAATCCTAGGAAGAGTGTTATCTGGTTTGTTCTTTAATTTCAATTTGCAATCATAATCTTATGTATTCTATAAAATATCTTTCCAACATTCCAGTAGTATCTGCACTCCAACCTGATTCTTCTCTTAGATATATTTTGATCTTTGGCTTTACACTTATGTATAATTTAACAATCCCATTTCCACTCACATATTCAAAGTTACATAATTATGAACTTATTTTTCATTCTTTATGCAGATTTCAGTCTAAAGCAAAACCCCAAAGCATTATTTCTGGTTCGTAGCCACTGGTCTTTAGTTTGAAGCACTCCAGCTGAGAAAGTTTCAAGTCTAGTTCTCCAATATTCTGTAACATAATGAGGCCAATCCTGGCTCAGTTACATAGGAGAAGTTAGATAATAGAATGATTTTCATTAATTTTAGGATATTTTAAAACCAAAATTATAAAATTCATTTCAAATGAAAGTATAAATTAAGATTCAGTATATTATGCTTCTTCACTTAATTTGAGAGACAGTGTCATATAGATTGCCATTAATGCACT
The DNA here is from genome assembly GCF_000296735.1 of Chrysochloris asiatica. NCBI lineage: Eukaryota > Metazoa > Chordata > Mammalia > Afrosoricida > Chrysochloridae > Chrysochloris > Chrysochloris asiatica. The sequence continues at coordinate 4,565,685 of NW_006408765.1, forward strand.
GCGTTTTATTAGCAAAGTCACTATGCTTAGATAATAGAATTATGATATAAAATCTACTGTAATTTTTCACTGCAATGGATTTACTTGTATGTAAATGACTCATCAGTCCAGCTAAATGTAGTTTAATCAGTGTCTTCTTTAACATCTCCCAGATTTTCCCAAATAGTTTTTAAAACGGATTTACTGATGCATCCCACATGTATTCTGAAAGATGAACTAATAATGCTTTCACAAACAATATACACACACATTCACATACACTTTTACTTCTCAGTTAAATTAAGTCATGACTTAGTACAAAAATGTGATGATACCAACATTCCTCCATAATCCTCACTGCTCCTTCAGTGGGTTCTATAATTCATTGCAATGGTCAAACAGAACTCAGACACCATACTCACAGTTATGGTTTGTTTGGCAAGCTAACAGGTTATAATGCAGGATCAGAAAACATTCAGGGCACAGTTCTTCAAGTCAAGATAATCTCTCCTCAGTCTTGCCCACAGGCAGTGCTATGTCTGCTAGGGAAATGTTGGTGGTTATGTGCCATGGAGTTGGTTCTTACTCATAGTGACCCTGTTCAGGGTTTATGAAGCTGTAAATCTTTACAGAAACAGAAAGCCTCATCTTTCTCCCACAGAACAGCTAGTAGTTTCGAACTGTGAGATTAGCAGTCCGATTCATAACCAAGATGCTACCAGAGCTCCTTATGATGTTCTTTAAACGATGATGATAAGTGCAAACAGACATGAATCCATTAAGTCTCCACCAAAAGTCTCAGCCTGAAGGCATTCAACTCCAGCTCCCCAATTAAGTGACTTGAAACACCCTACTGTGCAAGCAAGCCTCCTGCCCAAAGTTACTCAGTTTTACTTTGTGGATGCTCTGGCTCATGATTCTGTTGCCATGATGGCTTATGATCCTTTGCCATTCCTCTGGTATCACAACTTTCTGTGCCTTTCCCATAAAGGTTCGATTTGAAAGATCTCAAGGGTCCAAATGACATTCTCTACTCCTGACATTTCTGATGGTAGTGAGGTTCTCCCTCCTGCTTCTTAGATGATTCATTTTGTCACAATGCTAAAGGTGGATATGTGGTACTATGGGTTAATGCACTGGACTACAAGGTCAATTTGAACTGCAAGGTTGGCAGTTCAATCTCATGAGCTGCTCCTAGGAAACCTTACACAGGCTTGCTATGAATCAAAGCCATCTCAATGGCAATTAACAACAGAGTTGGATGTGTTTACAATTACAGTGAATTCTGTTAACATCCACAGCTGAATCATGCCATCCTATCAGCATCTTTTCACACCTTCTCTCAACCAGACCCATCAGATAAAGAGTCATTTGGTGGGAGTTACAAAGACTAATGTTAGAAAAGACATTGAATAATTCACCTCTATGATAGCTGTTCTTTACTGCTCTCTGAATTTCTATTATTATAACAAATGCACAAAAATTTTCCTACATTTGTATCTGTGGGACTCTCTTTATATACCAAACTTTCCTTGACCCAATTTTTTTATTTCATCCTGTTCATAATGACGATTCTAAAAGACAAATGCCTTCTCCTATTAGGTCTCCTTCTTTCCATAATATGCACCAACAGACAAGGGCAGGTAAGTGATGTCACAAAGTATTATTTGAATCAATTTTCAAATTCATTATTTGTAAAGAACACAACATGCCTTGCATCTAAATGTACCTAAGTTAAAGAAATAATTTCAGCTTCTATTTTATCCATTCTATAAAACAAGCAAAATAATATTAATAAAGCTTGACAAATTTCTAAGGATTTTTTATTTGCTATAAAAACTAGGATGACTTTTATGTTACATTAAAAATATGTTAATTTTCAATTGTGTAAAGTTTTCAAAAAACTTTTTAGTTTAGTCTGATATCTATCTAACCATCTATTCTTTTTTATTGTTTTTTCAGAATAAGTACTTTTAGAGATAGAATTCAAAATTAAATTACTTTTTCATGCAGATCATATCATATTCAATGTAACTGATGCTTAAGCCACAATGAACTATTTCACTGTGAACAAGCCATGCTTAGTCCCTTATCATATTCCTTTTTCTATGCTCAGACTTTGTATGGAAAAAAATAGATAAATAACATGGTTGGTAAGCAGCATCTGACCTCCTCTAACTTTATAAGGAGAAGGAGAAGGAGAACTCTGTATCAGCCTAAGAACAAATCAGATGAGGCTGAGATCAGACATGCTTCCAGCCATCTACATTCTCTACAAAATCTAACACCAACCACCCCTCAACATTACTATCTACTTAACTGGATTCCATGAGTCAGATACCATACTTACAGTTTGCGGAGTTAACAGGCCACGATTCAGGATTAGACGTGATCCAGGAACAATTCTTTCAGTCAGGACAATGTCTTCTATCCTGTGTCTGCAGGCAGGCCTCTCTCTGGACCCTTGGCATCTGCCCTGATTTGCAATGCTACAATGCTCTTTTAGGCCTAGTGATGTCCCAAAGGGCACAGCACTCTAATATAAGCCTTAACTGAAAGACACCTGGCTATAGCTCCTTGGGTCAGCCAACATAGGTACCCCACTCTGCAAACAAGTCTCTGCCCAAAGGCAAACAGCTTTCTTGCTATGTGGGCTGGGAAGTCCTTTACTTGGTCTCTTGCTCTAGCTCTTGGTTTTGCTTCTGCCACTCCTCTGCTGTTCAGCTGATACCACAGTCTGTCTTCTGGATGAAGATAATACAATGTGCAAGGATACAGGCATCCAAAGGACACGTTCAACTCCCGAGTCTTCCTTCTTGTTGATAGTGATTCTCCCCTTCTGCTTCTGAGATGACTCATTTCAAACCCATGGTAGAGTTCCAAGTTTTTGCAATAACAATTAACCCTGATGACTCATTTTAAACCCGTGGTAGAGTTCCAAGTTTTAGCAATCAAAATTAACCCTGTTAACAATCACTCACAACTGAATAATATTATCCTAATCACCACATACTCTTATCCAGAATCATCAGGAAAAAGTCATTTGTTGAGAATTAACAGGGTCTATGGCAAAAGAAGGACCTCTGGTAGTGTCGTGGCTAGGAGTGGGGCTGCTAACCTCAAGGTCAGCTAGTTCAAAACTACCAGAAGTTCCACTGGAAAAATGAGAAAGGAGAAAGATGAGAGTTTCTGCTCCTGTAAAGATTTACAGTCTCAGAAACCCTGTATAGGGTCACTATGAGTTGGGCCTGACTCCACGGCACACCACCACTACCACCATCCCTAGAAGGGACATATTAAATAATTCATTGCACCGCAGCCTCACACATTTAATTTTATTTCTCATGTACTTTCTCACGATGTAAATTCCAGTCCTCCAAAAGTTTTTTTCCCCCACCTTTTTTTTTGAAGAACTTTCTCAGACAACTTATATAAATTCAATTCCTCTTCCCCAGTTTGTGTTTAAATTTAGCACTTTATCTGTACTTATAATGCAATCTAACTTATAAGTATACTTCTATGATTCAATCACAAATCTCCACAGATACTGAATTTGTAGAGCTCTCTTTCCCTAAATGTACTTCTGCTATTGGAGATGCATCTTATATCCACACTTACCACTTGCTACTGTCAAAAATCGTTAACACATTTGTCTGTACTCTTCAATACAATCATGTAGTATCATTGTCCTGCTTCTGTGTTTAGGTAGAGTGGCATTGCTTTGATCAAGCTATAATATGGTGAGAGTCTACTGTGTTGTGTATGTTGGTATTACGAGTATCCTCAGATCTGTATTCTATTTTGATCCTACAGCCTCTAAGGGCTTCATTTTAGTGATTCATGTCTTTATTTCCTACATCTCTTGAGTTCTCATGAACTCTCCAAAATCTCAGCTTCTTACTCTTTTTTAAACTCACTCATTGGAAGCATTTAATAACTCAAACAGTCAGAGCTCTTATCAAATAGAGGTGATTTACTGTTCAAGGATACAAAGAACAGAACATCTGTACGTCAGATATGATGGCCTAGATACCTGGTGGGAAGGAAGAAAATAGTCCATTTTTCAAAGTACAAACTAGTTTCTTAATTTTCTTCTTCCATTTTATGTCAAAAAACCACCCTGGTATATTTTAACAGTTTATGGATTTTTATATGGTGTCTGTAAAACAATAAATATGCTTTTCATTAGATTTTTTTACAATTAAAATTTGACCTTTTCAACACAAACATTGAATAATGCTATTTTAACTATATTTTTTAATTATATATGGGCCCAGATCCAACTCTATTTTGATCTATTAGGTTAAGAATTGGTTTTGTTTGTTTCAATACAAGTGAACAGAATTGCACTGAGTATCTGAGAGTTTCAATTGTTATGTAATATAGGAATGGAGTCATATACACAGAATTAAATATATAAATCAGAAAACAAGGTAACTTTGGACATGTTAAAGTTGAGGTTATTCATTTAATTTAAACTTGTATTTTCCCACAACTATGCAAATTGGTATTCTTGGTAGGTAATATTGGTGCCAGAATGCCAAAATCGGTGATTAGATAATTATTTTGTAATCAGAAAAATTTTTACAAAATAACCAAATAAATTGTAGCATTTTTGAAAACATAATTATAAAGTTCATGTAAAACAACCATTTATGACATATAAATATTGAGCTATTTTTAATCTAATAAGGCCTGTAATGTGTTCATCGCCATTCTAATTGTCTTATTCATGAATGTCTTACATATGCTGCATCAATAAAATTTTTCTTTTTCAAACATTTATTAAAAAAGGTATAGGGATACAGTAGTTGACTGTGTTGGTAGTGGCAGCAGGGAAACTAGAAAAGTATGATTGTTGTTGTTCTTATTTGCCGTGGAGTCCGTTACGACTCATAGCGACCCTGTACAGGGCTTCCAAGGCTACAAATCTTTACGGGAGCAGAAAGCCTCATCTTTCTCCCACAGAACAGCTGGTAGTTTTGAACTGCTGACCTTGAGGTTCACAGCCCGATTCGTAACCACTACACTACCAGAGCTCCTTAGAAAAGTATGATAGGCATCTCTTTTGAAACATCCATGATAATGGATTATGGAAATAAATGGCAGAGTAGAGACACCAGTCAGATAAAGTACGAGCATGAAACAAATATACAGAAAAGATGAGAGATCATGAAGCTTACTGGAAAAAAAATTTTTTATAGTATTTGTTGCCTTTTTATAATTGTTTCCAGTTATCATTTAAAATCACTCCTGAGACCAATCTGTACTGTCTGCCCCTTCGTTCAATAACATTTTCTATCATTCTTAATAAAGAACTATATGTATAGGGTTTCCGAGTAGTGGCTGGTGAATGTGAACTGTTGGCCTTGCAGTTCAGACCAATCTTGTGGTCCAGTGCATTAATTCACAAAGCCACACCACAATATCACATTTTAAATATAAGAAGGCAAAAACTGCTATTTTTCTTTTTCCATTTTTCATACCTATCCATAAGAGAGTGGTAACTAAAAATGAAATTATTGTCTCAAAACTCCCCAGTACCCAACAGTAGGAAAGGCAGAAATTCTTTTACAAAGCCCTGTGTAAGACAGGAAAGAAAGAATTTCATTTGGTAGACACACGATGAGTAGCACACATGAGGCAATTTCTAGTATTTCTAGAAAATTCCTGCACTAACCAGGGTGAATTAGAGGGCACATGTATTATCTAAAGAAAAAACTGAGTGAGAAGACAGTCAGTTAAACATTGTTCCTTACTATTCACATTAGCATGATCTATTTTAGACAGTTTACTCTAAACTGCATTAGCTAAGTTGCATTTCCTTTCTTCTAGTGCTTACATGAAACCAGAAGCATTATAGGCTTGTGACTTTTGATGGACTCATAATACAAAGGGAAGATAATCATGACAAATAGCACTTGACTGCTATATACAAGGTCTGCTGTTCAAATCCACCAGTCACTCTTTGGAAGCCCTAAACAGGGTCACTATGAGTTGGAACTGACTTAACAGCATGTAACAGCAACAACAAGGTATTTTTAGGAAGTCTAGAATTGTTAACATTACATAATCATGGACATTTGATGGGTCAATGGACCAGTGAATTAAAGCACAGAAAGCTGGAAAAGGAATTCAAAGAATGTGGGAAGGTGGCATTGCTGAAATTTCTATCTAAATAAATCCATTTATAATATTTACATCAAGAACCATATTTAGTTGACCCAGGAAATGATTCTTTTCCTTTCTTTCTGACAAAAAAAAAAAAATTAAATATTTTACCTTTTATATTATCCTTTAATTTTTTTTCTGTAAATATATATAATTTCACATCTCAGGAATCAACTAGGTCATGTTTCCCACATTTGTGCAAACTTTAATTTAGATGAAATTCTATATCAGAAACATTCCCTCCTAAGAAATGTTTTGTTACTGTTTTTAAATGCCCTCAAGTTGGTTCCAACTCATAAAAGACCATGTGTAGGGTTTCCAAGCAGTAGCTGGAGAGTTTGAACCACCGACTTTCTGGTTCAAATGGAACTTGCTCCCCACTGCTTACCCTACAGCGCCATACCAGGATTCTGACAAATGTTTAGGCATTTGTCATGTTTATGTTTAAAAGGTTGTGAAGTGTATAGAAGCCTATGATTATTAAGGATAGACTAAAATATGCTTAGTTATTTTATCTTTTTAATAAAATTATTTAAATAGCCAGTAATGGTTGTAGATATTAGATATTTACATAGCTATTTGTTTTACATAGAAATGGAAGAAAAATATGAAAGTGGCACTGAAAAAACAATGCTCTGGTTGGGGGGATTCTTTTTATCTAATGGGAGTTATGACTCCTGGTGTGGCACTGTAGGGTAAGCACTGGACTCCAAGTGACAAGGTCAGCAGTTCAAACCCACCAGCTGGTCAGGCATATTTTAAAGTGATCGGCAGATTTGTCCAAGACATTGTTAGATTCCTTGATATCTATTTCCATGATTGTTGATTGTTTATCCAATTAAAATAAAACTCATAAAAGCTTCAGTCTTCTCTCTGTTTATCACAATGCTGCCTATCAGTTCAGCTGTAAGGATTTTTGTTTTCTTTACATTTTTGTTGTTGTTACATGCCATGGACTCGTAGCAATCCTGTATGGGGTTTTCTAGGAGTGGTTGGTGATCTTGAATAATTTATACTGCAGTTTGAAGTCTTTGATCTTCATCGGTAAGTGTTTCAAATCCTATTTGTTTTCATCAAACAAGGTTGTGTTACTTGCACGTCATAGATTGTTGACCAGTTTTCCTCCAAACCTGAGGCTATATTCTTATTGATATATTCCACCTTCTAGTATTATTTACTCAGCATACAACTGAATAAGTATAGTGAAAGGATACAATCCTGACACACAGCTCTTGTAATTTTAAATGAGTAAGTATTCCCTTGTGATGTTTTAATTACTTCCTCTTTGTCTATGTATTATTGTTGTTAAGTGCCGTCAAGTAGATTCCAACCCATAGTGACGCTGTATAGGGTTTCCTAAGAGCAGCTGGTGAGCTTAAACCGCCAACCTTGCAGTTCAAACGGCTTTGCAGTCTGGTGCATTAACCCACAGTGCCACACCAGCACTCCTGGTCTATGTATAGGTTCTGCAAAAGTACAATTAAGTGTATGGATTTCCCATTCTTTGAAATTTTATTAATAGTTTTCTATGACCTATACAGTCATAGCTTAGTGCTTACAAGTCAGGCTATAAATCTCAAGGTCAGCAGTTTGAAACTACCAGAGGGGCTGTGAATGAAAGATGAAGTTTTCCAATTCCTTATGCTTTGGGAGTCCTGGTGTGGCACTGTGGGTTAATATGCCAGACTGCAAGACGTTTGAACTGCAAGATCAGTGTTCAAGCTCATCAGTTACTCCTCATAAATCCTATACAGGGACTCTATGGCTTGTAGCTGAATTGATAGCACTTAACAACAACAACAATACAGTCATTGCATTTGAATAATCAATAAAGCACAATTAACTATCTTTCTGGTATCCTCTGCTTTCAGCTAAGATACATCTAACATCAATAATGCTATTCTTTCTAGTCCTCTTCTGAATCCAGCTTGAATTTCTGACAGTTTCATATAGAAGCACTGCTGCAATCATTGTTAAATGGGCACAAATATGATTCTCTTCCAGAAAGTTGCCTATGTCACTATCTACCAAATTTCTTGAAACAGACAAGTGAACACCTACAATGTTGCTTCATTTTAATGAAGAATTGTGATTGGTTTTCCATTAACTATTGAAGCCTTGTCTTTCTCCATTGGCTTCAATGCAGCTTGTACTTTTCCTTTAGTACCGTTTGTTCTCATTCATATGCTGCCCCCTGAAAAGGGTGAATGTCCTTTTGGTAGAGGGACTGGGAATATTTCAGTCATCTTATTTTAATACTGTCTGCATCCTACACTATGGAAACCAAAGACTTGAATTTTCTTCATTTCATTTAGCTTGATATGTGGCATGAATGTTATTCTCCTTGGGGTTTCTAACTCCAGGTCATTGTAAACTTCATAATAACATTTTACTTTGTCTTCATGAGCTGCACTTTGAAATCTTTTGTCTAACTCTTTTACTTTATTATTTCTGCCATTTGCTGTAGGTTTTCTACACACAAGAGTGAGTTTCAATACCATATGATCCATCAATTCCTCTACTTGGTATTTACCCCCAAGAAATATGAGCCATAACATGAGTAGATATATGCATACCAATATTCATAGCACCACTATTTATAATAGCAAAAAGATGGAGACAGCCAAAGTACCCATCAATTGAAGAATGGATAAACAAGCTGTAATACATACACACAATGGAATATTATGCTACCTTGAAGAATAACAAGGAAGCTGCAAGCCACCGCATAACATGAATAAACCTTGAAGACATTATGTTGAGTGATATTAATCAGTCACAAAAGGAGAACTACTGCATAGGACCACTAGTGTAAAAGACTAAGAAAAAGAACCCATACTAAATGGGGGTGGGGTGAGGGGCGGGAGGGGAAGGTGTGGCACAGGGAAGGGAATAGACACAGGATAGTTTGGGTGCTGGGGAGGGGACAATATACAAGAAAGGAGAGGGGCAAGGAAGAACAAAGCAGATGGGAGAACAATTAGGCAGGTTTTCATGGGCTAAGTGGGACAGAGGTAAATAATGAGGTATGCACTACCTTGGAACAACAGGGCTCTGAGATACAGGGATTGAGACATGGTTGGAATGAGGAAAAAGGTGGAAATAATGTTAAGATGCTGGGCTGTCTACTGAATCTTGGTATTCCTTGCATTACATTATATAAAAGAGACACTGAAAGGGGAGAGAAAGGAAAAGCCAGAAATATAACCATAGAAAGCTTGTAAGTCTGTCTTCTGCCTATAACTGATTGGAATATCTAAAATGGGGATACAGCGTGCCCAGTGAAGGAGGCTACCTGCATTACATAAGACTATAGGTAGAATCCTGAAAAGCATCCAGAATCTTCAGAAGTGGGAAATTTCCACTTGAAAGGATGGGCAAAACAGCCTGGAGTGGCTAGAAGAACAGAAGATACTTCTTGAAAGAAAGACTTACAGGAAAAATACAAAACAATATAGGCAGACCAACTGATTACTACAAGAACAAGCAAATTGCTTGCCCAGGAGACATCAAAGCAAGTAGTCAGGTCCCCTCAGAGCAAACACCCTTCCAAGACTAAGACTTAATGGGAATACACACTCTGATTGGTGACCACTTTCATCACCGATAAGGGGAAGTGAGGGAAAAACATCAATGAAGCTGCAAGCTAAGCCCCACAACATTCCATAGACTCCTGTGAACCCGGGTGGAGACCTGATTGGCCAGCAGTGTGGCAAGACCTGGAGACTCTTGGGCCCAGAGTCAATGACATAGCCACAGAGGACTAGAATGGAGAGTGAAGCATCCAGCTGATAAGAAGAGAGGGCATATGCACAAGAACACCCACAGTTGCAGATAATACCCACTTGACCTGCCTTCAATGACTGGATGATCAGAGCTCAACTAGAAGAAGAAGAAGAGAAAAAAAGAGCAACCCAACACAATTTGATGAACTTGACCTACACCCCTGGATGCAGTAGCTCAAAAGAGGGAACAAATCTTTACAGCAAGGATCATTGCCACCCTCTCCATACACACAGTAGACAGGGATGGGCAACTTGGACATTGGCTACCCAAAATGGGGGTGGGAGGAGGGTGGCTACAAAGGCAAGAAGTGACTGGCTTACAACCTTTCAAGAGGAAACCTAGATCCAGAGGGCACAGAGGAAGGTAGAATCACCACTGAGCAGTATCCAATCTGTCTAGGCGGGGATGATGAAAGGAAATACGGATAGATCTCTTGGGATACAATAGTGAATAATTGTTATCAGGACTGATTGTGAGGGTTGGAAATGTAAAGGCAGACGTTTTGTAGTGAGGAGGGGAGTGTTTAACTTTGCAGTCTAGGAGCAGAGGTCCCTAAGACCATCAAGGGATAATAGCGGAGAACGGGACCCTACTCAGAGAAGCAGTGATGCCTGAGATGGAGGCAGAGACAATGACATGGAGAGATGGAGCAGCTGGGGACTTTAGACACAGAGAAGGAGATGGGCTGTGTGCTGATGACCAGCGGGGGCAGGCTTGTAGGGTATATTCTTTGATTGGTTGATGATGCATGGAGGGGACTGTAACCATGGCAATGAAATGATGTATGAAAAGATGAATGTAAAACTAATGTTCTCCCATATAAACTAACATGTAATTCATAATAAAACATAAAAAAAGAGCGAGTTTCAGAGTCTCTTTGACATCTCTTTTGGTGTTCACTTTCCTTTCTGTCTTTTAAACTACCTTTTACTTTCTTCATGCACAATGAATGATCTTGATGTCCTCCCAGAATCCCTCTGGTCTTTGGTTATCTGGGTCTAATATCAAATCTCTTCTTGAGATGGTCTCTAAATTCAGGTGCGGCATACTCAAGGTTGTATTTTGAATAGACTTGTTTTAATTTTCTTCAGGTTCATCTTGAACTTATGCATGAGCAGTTGATGGTCTGTTTCACAGTTAGCCTCTGGACTTGTTCTTGGTGATGATATTGAATTCCTCAGTAGTTACTCTGATTTTTGTGTATTCCATCTAGTGAGGTTTACAAACATGTCACTGTTTGTTTCTTCTTGCTTTTTTAATATTTCCATTGAATAAATAATTGGCCTTAGAAAGTTCTATCTAGCAGAATTTCTATCAGGAAGAAATATTTGCCATTTAAAGATTCTACCTCTTTGTTTTCAACTTTTACATTCTAGTCACCAGTAATTATCATTGCATCTTGATTGCATGTTTGCTTAAGAAAGCAAGGTTGACATAAATCTTAATTTCTTCATCTTTGGATTTAGTAATTGGTGTGTAAATTTTAGTAAGACTCATTTTAACTGGTCTTTCTTGTGGGCATATGTATACAAGTGACAGCATTGTACTTTAGGATATATTTTGAATTTTTATTTTGACAATGAATATGATGACATTACTGTTCAATTTGTCATTTGCAGCATAGTAAACCATGTGATTGTCCAAGTCAAAAAGTAGTTTATTCAGCTTAGTTAAGCCTAAGATATTGGTCTTAAGATGTTTTAGTTACTGATACCCTTGAAGAAATCAAAGGGTAATTAAAAATTTAAAATAATGGAAAGAAAAGAGCAAAGTGGATGTCAGAAGAGATACTAAAACTTGCTTTTCAACATAGAATAGTTAAAGTGAATGGAAGAAATGATGAATTATAAGAGATAAAAATAATATTTCAAAGGACATCTCAAGAAGACATACTAAAGTATTACAATGAAATATACAAAAACCTGGAATTAGAGAACCCAAAAGAAAAACATACTCAACATTTCTCAAAGTGAAAGAACTGATGAAAAATACCAAGACTTAATTTGATATATTGAAGGATTCTATGGGCAAAACAAACAAATGAAATTCCATCAAAAGAAAATGGAAGGAATATACAGGGCTATTGTACCTAAAATAATTGGTCAGCATTCAAGAAATTGAGGAGACAACATGTTATCTAGATAATAGTGTAAAAAGAATTCCAAGCTACACTGTAAACACTGGCAAAAAGCATGGCGTCAGGAACTGACAAAATACAAACTGAGATGTTTCAACAAATTAAAGCAACTGTAGAAATGCTCTTTTGTCAATGCTAAGAAATGTGAACTACAGGTATTTGGCCTGAAAGGATTCGTGTACATGACTATTCCAAGGAAAACTGATCCAACAGAATGAAAAATATGAATAACACATGCAATTATGTTCTTCAGAAGATAATTTTAAAAAACAGAATTGTAGCAGTATATCAACAGGGAACTGACAGAAATTCAAGTTAGAATCAGAAAGAACATGGAAAAAGGGAAAGCATCCCTGATGATAGAAGTTAGTTGAGAGCAGAGGGTACTAGAAAGTCATACAGATGTCACAAGGAAATTTGACTGTGTACATAATAATAAACTGAATAATGTTGTAAAGAATAGGAATACTTGTGCTCATGCAGAGCCTATAATTGTGCTTATGTAGAATCTATACATAGCCAAAGAGCACTCATTATATCAGAACAAGGGGATACTGGGTGATTAAAAGTCATGAAAAGGTTTGCATCAGGGTTGTATCTTTTCATAAGATTTATTCAATCCACATTCTGAGCAAATAAGCCACGAAGCTGGACTATGTGAAGATGATGACATCATCAGGCTTGAGGAAGATTGATTTAAACTGCAATATGAAGATAGCACTGAAAACAGTGTTTAGTTGCTGAAAACAAAGAGGGCTTGAAGCACTTACTGATGAATATCAAAGACTATAGCCTCAGAATGGGTTACACCTCAATATAAAAAAAAAAAAAAATTCCTCATAACTGGACCAATAAATAACATAAATATAATTACAGAAAAGATTACAGTTCCTAAGAATTTCATTTTACTTCAATCCACAAGCAATGCTCATGAAATGCAATAGAAAAACAAAACCAAACATACTGCATTGAAAAAATTGCTGTAAAAGAGTTCTTTTGTTGTTGGTTTTGGGTGCAATCCAGTTGGTTCCAACTCATAGTAACCTATGCACAGCAGAAGGAAACACTGCCTGGTCCTTCACCATCCGTAAAATTGCTACACTTTAGCCTATTGCTATTATCCCTGTGTTAACCCATCTCATAAGGGGTATTTCTCTTTTTAACTCACCCTCCACTATAAGGAGCATGATGTCCTCATCCAGGGACTCGTCCCTCCTGTAACATGTCCAAAGTATGAGAGATGAAGTCTTACATTCTGGCATCTAAGGAACTTTCTGACTGTACTTTTTCCAACACAGAGTCATTAGTTCTTCTGACAGGTCATAATAGTTTTAATATTCTTATCCAATCATAATTCAAATGCATTAATTCTTCTCTGATCTTCCTTCCTACTGATTGTCCATCTTTCACATGCTTATGAGGTGATTGAAAATACCATGGCTTTGGTCAGGCATACCTTAGTCCTCAAACTGATACCTCTACTATTTAACTCTTTATAGAGGTCTTGTGCAGTAGCTTTGCCTAATACAATATATGTTTGATTTCTTGACTGCTGTTTCTCTGAGTGTTGATTGTGGATCCCAGCAAAATGAAGTCTTTGACAACATTTTTGGACAGCTTCAATCTGTTTTTTATTCATCATTATATTATTTGTTGATAGAGTTGTGAGGATTTTTGTAAAGGTGCAATCCATACTGAAAACGGTATTATTTGATATTCATCAGTAAGTGTTTTAAGTCCTCTCTGCTTTCAGCAAGCAAGGTTGGATCATCTGCATATTATAGGTTGATAATGAGACTTCCTACAATCATGACACTATGCTCTCCTTCACATAATCTCAGATTATTTACCTAGTATACACATTTAACAAGAATGTTGAAAGGATAAAACCCTAACATACACCTCTCCTGATTTTAACCATTCAAAATCTTCTTTTTCTGTTCTAACGATTGCTTCTTGGTCTATGTTCAGATTCCTCACGAACACAATTAAGTATTTAGAAAAACCTGTCATTTGAAATATTATCCATCGTTTGTCATGATATACCCAATCAATAGCCTATTAATAATCAATAAAGCAAAGGGAAACATCTTTTTGGTGACCTGTGCTTTCAGATAATATGTCAGTAATGATATCCCTCATTCCATGTCTTCTTGTGAATTTGACTTGAATTTCTGGCACTTTTCTATCAATGCAACATTGCCACTGTTTTTGAGTTATGTGCAGCAAAATTTTACTTGCATTTGATAGTAATAATTCTGTTTAATTATCTGTGTATTCTGTTGGGCCACCTCTTTTTGGCTGTTTACTTCCTCATTTCTTTTTCCACAGATGTTGTCAATTTGATTGTAGTGTATTCCTTCTGGTGAGGCCTATGTGTATTTTGTGCTGTTTAAAAGATGTATTTGTAGTGAATAAGTCATTGATCTTGAAAATTCTATCATGCAATTTCTAAAATTATTTCTATATCCAAAGTCATGATTTTCAATTACTGAACCTTCCTCTATGCTTTCTTCATATTTCAACCACCTTTATATTCAAATCATCAGTAGTGACCAATGCATCTTGATTACCTGTTTGATCAATGTCAGACTGAAGAAGTTAGTAGAATTCTTCAATTTCATTATTATTGGCTTTAGTGGTTGGTGGGTAAATTTGAATGATGGTGGTATTAACTTACTATGTTGTTGTTGTTGTGAAGTGCCATGGATTCCAACCCATAGTGACCCTGCATAGGATTTCCAAGGAGCAGCAAATGAGTTTGAACTCCCAGCCTTGCAGTTGAAATAGCTTTGCAGTCTGGCGCATTAACCCACAGCACCACACTATAGGAGTATGGATATTATCATATTACAAACAGCATTGTATTTCAAGATAGAGTAAAAATGTTCTTTTGATGATGAATGCTACTATGAATTCATTCCATTGCTGCCATTGAATGCTGCCATTCTGTTTCAATTTGTTGTTCCCAGAGTAGTAAACTATATTATTGTCTAATTCAAGATGGCCTGTATCAGTCAATTTTAGCTCACTAGTCCTAATATGAGGAGCTCTGGTAGCGTAGTGGTTACGAATCGGGCTGCGAACCACAAGGTCAGCAGTTTGAAACTACCAGCTGTTCCGCGGGAGAAAGATGAGGCTTTCTACTCCCGTAAAGATTTACAGCCTCGGAAACCCTGTACAGGTTCACTATGAGTCGGAACCGACTGTAAGGCACTTAACAACAACAACAACAGTCCTAATATATCAATCTTTATGAACTCCATTTCATTTTTTACAACTTCTAACCTTTCTAGATTCATACTTAAGACATTCCATGTTATGATTATTAACGTATGCTTGCAGCAGTTTCTCCTTATTTTGAGTTGCACCCAATGTTCAAATGAAGGCCCCAAATTCATTTCATTGTGGTCAGCTCTACTTTGAGGAAGTAATTGTTTCCCAGTCATATTTTTAGTGTTTTCTAACTTCATGGGTTTATCTTCTGGCTCTATTTCTGACGATGTTCTATTACTATTCATAATGTTTTCATTTTTTCTGGCAATATGGTATTCATGTTTTCATCTTCTGTCTTAGTCTAGAAGCTCCACTGAAACCTCTTCATCATAAATGTCCCTGCTGATATTTAAAATACCAAGTGACATGCAAGGACAGAATAACTTCTTAGAAGTGTAGCCAGTATGCTCCATAGGAAAGAGAAACTTCATCTCATGTACATTGTATAGACTATCAGAAGGGACCATTCTCTAGAGACAGACATCAAAGTTGAGGTCAAGAAAAAAGAAGAAGACCCTTAACAAGATGGACTGACAAAGTCACTGCAGCAAAGAACTCCAACATAGCACTGATTGTGAGAATTGTTTGGAGCATGCAGTGTGTTGATATATATGAATAACCTTACTCTAAAAAGTAAAATATTTAAGACAAATGCTAAAACAGGAGAAATACCAGGAGAGTAAGTGTAAATCATGAAGATCCTCGGAAACCAAAATGTATTGCTGTTAATATGTCTTCTTTATTATTATTTTTCTTTAAAGACTTAACTTCTTTTTTTCTGGAATTTTATTGGATTGGATTGGTATGATGAATTTATGTTCATGTATGTTTTTAAGAGTGTAGTTTTAAAATCAAGATGACAAAGATTTTTATGATTAATTTCCAGAGAATTAAGTATTAAGCTTTATATCCTTAAAAATAAATTCCATGTAATTAAGAATATCCTAGAACCATAAATTCCAAAGTTTTTAAGCCAATAATTATCAAACAACATTTTATGAAGGATAGATAGATAATAGAAAATTACATTAAATCTTTATCTCAAATTATGCAACAATCCAATCTAGATTAATCATTTTATCTAAATCACACTTAATCTTTTTTTATCTGTCCAAAATGATCTTCATCACTCTCCTCTCAGTAACTGATAAAATTAGTCTTTTGTTAACTTAGCTGTGCTGCATATGTCTTATTTAGATTTACTTGCTGCATTGGGAAAAGTTTCCTACCCAAAGGCTTATCTGCCACATCTGAATCTATTTTATTTGCCATATTTATGGAAATTAAGTTAAACTGACAAAGTTTTTAGTGATTATCAATTTTATGTTCCAAATAAAGAATGAATACTGAGGATTCACTCTTACTAGAAAATGGTAACAGGAAGAGAAACTAAGCCTTTTTATTTCCCTTTTTAATTATCTTCTTTTAAATTATGAAGAATTGATTATAAATAGCTCATTGCCTGACACCAGGTATGAATGTTTGACAGAGTCCTTCAATCCTTTACATTCTGGAGATTTCGGAATTGAAAATAAAGTATAAGATTTCAAGAAAACAGTGAAAGTAACTTGTGATTGGTCTTACAATGGGAATAAGTTTATTGATAGGAATTATTTGTACAAGTAAAAACTGATAAAAGTAATATGCTCTTTAAACATCTTGAGTAAAAGGTTTTATAATTATAAAAGGATAAGAACCTAACTTTAAAAAAGTTAAAATAAAGTTAAATTCTTTAAAATACAATTTTTGATTGATACATTGTTTCAATATCCCTCCAATTAAAATGATATAATGTGCTTTATGCCTGGGTTAACTTTTTTTCTACAAAAGGTGCTTATTTAGTGATCATAAAGGATTTGTTGTTGTTAAATTATGCCCGGTAGGTTCCACCTCACAGAAACTCTGTATGGGTTTTTTTAGGAGTCGCTATTGTGTTTAAACCACTGATCTTGTAATTAGCAGACCAGTGCTTTTGTATGCTATCGCTTGAGACTTAGAATCAACACTCTAGATCACGAACTGAAAATAACTAGCCAACTTATTTCACGATTCTGAATCTTAGTTTTAGCTATAGCATTAGAAAACATCACCTATACACGGAGAGATGTGTTGATTATAAGAGACTTTATATGCTATGGTAAAATACTAAATTTTAATGGTATTAGAAAAATAAAGTAATAAAAATATTAGTAGCATAAAATTTGGTTATCAAAAAAAACTAAGTAGAAAATATTTTAGGCATTGTGTGTGCATGCTGATTGACAGTGCTCTGTTTTCTATTACTATTGAACTAGTCCTAGTTAACATCTTCATGGATTGCTAAATTGCTATTTATTCTATTTATTGAAATTTATTGCTAAATTTCAATCTTCTATCAATTTAATTTGATATTGCATTTTTCTTATTCTTACAATATGCTTGATTTTGATAGTACATTTCACTATGTTCTCAACTACGAAAATCTTATAGCATCATTATTAGGATAAAGTTCATTTTTAACACATTATTTCTTAACATATAACTTCTTACCTGAAATTGTCTTCAATAGCAACTCCTTTAGAATTATCTATCTATCTATCTATCTATCTATCTATCTATCTATCTATATACCCTATATGAGGAATCCTGGTGTGGCACTGTGGGTTAATGTGTTAGACTGCAAAGCCGTTTGAACTGCAAAGTCAGTGGTTCAAACTCACCAGGTGTTCTTGGGAAATCCTATACAGAGTTGCTATGGGTTGTAACCAACTCGATGGCACTTAACAATAATAACAACAAACCATATATGAGGTAAGTCAAAAAATATTGCTACCAGGACTCATAGCAACAATATGAATTTTAAAAGGTCAAATCAAAACAGTGGATTCTGAAAGAATCTGCTGAGCTAGTTAATTTAAGTCAGATAGGTCAGCTCAAAAGTTTATGAAAATTGTTTATTGTGATCCCAGTAGGGCAATCTTCATAGATTTTTCTCAAATGACACAGAACAATCACTGTGACTTATTAAAAAGAAATTTAAAAGTGGAAAATTGCATTTGTGAGAAAAAGGCCAGGAAAGCTGCACAGAGGAATTGTTTCCCTCATGATAACGTATCTGTTCATTCTTCAAGGACAGCAAGGACTGTCTTTTGACCATTTTCTTTGGAAATCTTTCCCCATCCAACCTACAGCCTTGACCTTGCCCCTTCAGATTTATTTTTCTTTCCCAAACTCAAAGAACATTTAGAAGAAACTTGATTTGTGTCCCTTAGGTATGTCTAAAGGGCTGTTTGATTATCATATAACTCCAGTAACATAGACTTCTTTGAGAAAGGGTTGTGGTTGCTATTGTTGTTAAGTGCCATTGAGTCAATACCAAGAGATATGGAAACAAGGTCTTCAGCATTATATATATGTTGTTTTTAAGAGCCTTCCAGTCGGCTTTGACTCATAGCAACCCTATATAGGGTTTCCAAGGAGAGGTTGGTGAGCTGAAACCGCTGAACTAGTGGTTCAAACTGACATTGTTGTCCAGTGCATTAGCCCACAGCACCACACTGGGATATATATGTTGTTGTTGTTGTTATGTGCCATGGAGTCGGTTCTGACTCATAGGGACCCTGTACAGGGTTTCCGAGGCTGTAAATCTTTATGGGAGCAGAAAGCCTCATCTTTCTCCCGTGGAACAGCTGGTAGTTTCGAACTGTTGACCTTGCAATTCACAGCCCGATTCGTAACCACTTTTGCTTTATTGTGGTGATTAAGTGCCCTTGAGTTTGTTCCAACTCATAGCAACCCTGTATAGGGTTTCCAAGAAGTAACTTGTGGCTTTGAACTGCCAACCTTGTGATATTTGAGTGCCACATCAGGAGTCTCTCTCTCTATATATAATTACAAGGCATTTTTAGTCAAGTGTTGTTGTTAAGTGCTTTTGAGTCACTTCTGACTCACAGAGACCTTGTATAGGGTTTCTGAGGAGCTGGCTGGTGAGTTTGAACGACAGACCTTATGGTTCAAACCAACATTATGGTAGAATGTTTTTCCTGCAGTGCCACACCAGGACTACTTACTTAGTCTAGTAGGGAAGATAAACTTTGGTCATAGACATAGCTATGTAATTGCAAAATAAATACACAAAACTGTAACTGAGATTACTGCTATGCAAGAGAGCTATATCTCTTTATGGAAGAATGAAATCGGTAAAAAACTTATCAGAGTGTTTAGGAAAGCTTTTCAAAAGAAAAGAGTTTTAAACTGAAATGTGTATGGATAATCCAAATAAAGAAAGGCAGTAAGTATTCAATTCTCCATATAGAAGACTGATAAAAAGAACATGAGAATGGTTAGAAAAACAAAAAATATGAAAAGTATATTACAAGATAAGCCTAAAACTTAGATGGTAGATTTATAAGATAGGTTATGAACATATGTAATTATACTATGATGAATGAGATTACTTTGAAATATTCCACGTTCATGAGGAAGATATGTTATCAGGTGTGTTTGGAAAATTAAAAATCATTGTGTCTAAGTATCCAGAGCAGATGACAAGGTGAATGCAGGTGAAGTTTTGGGAAGGATATTGTAAAAGTCCTGGTTAGATTGAACTAGATGACAGAGATGGAGAGAAGTAGATTGAATTTTAGAAATGTCGAGGAAGAAACATGGGGAGGACTTGGTAATAAGTTAAACATTATGAGTGAAGGAGATAGGCATGTCCTGCTTTACTGCTAGGTATTCAGTTTGCACAATTGGGTTGAATCTGTACATTTAGTGAGAAATCAAAGGTGGATATTTTTTAGTTAAAATAGTGACCAAGGGAGAACATGAGTTTGGTTTTGTATGATGATTTTGAGATTCATTTGAGATATATAAAATGCCAATTAATTGATTAGGTAAATGGGTAATAAACATTAGGAAAACATTATAAATTTACTTTTGTGAATGAATGCAATTGTGTAAGGCCAAACAATAATATAATAAGACATTGCCTAACTCCCAATCTTGAGTGATTTCAATGTGAAATGGCTGGTTTGTTGTTGTTGTTAGCTGCCATCCAGTTGGTAACGACTCATAGCGACCCTATTAACAACAGAATGAAACACTGTCTAATTTTGAGCCATCCTCACAATGTTGCCACGCTTGAGCCCATTGATGCTGCCACTTTGCCAATCCATCTCACTGGGGTCTTCCTCTTTTTCTCTGACTCTCTACCTAACCAAACATGATAACCTTCTCTAGCAACTGGTTCCTCCTGACAATATGTTTGAAGTATGAGAGACAAAGTTTGGCCATCTTGGCCTCAAATGAGCAATCTGGCTGAACTTCTTCCAACATAGATCTGTTGGTTCTTTTGGCAGCCCATGGCTGTTTCAATATTCTCCTCCAACACCACAACTCAAAAGCATCAATTCTTCTACAGTCTTTCTTATTCACTGTCCAGCTTTTGCATGCATATAAGGTTATTGAAAATACCATAGCTTGGATCAGGCACACCTTAGTCCTCAAGCTGACATCTTTGCTCTTCAACACTTTCAAAAGGTCCTGTGCAGCAGATTTGCCTAATGCAGTACCTTTTTTTATTTCTTGAACGCTGCTTCCATGACTGTTGATAGTTGATCCAAGAAGAATGAAGTCCTTGACAACTTCAATTTTTGTGAGTTGATAAGAATGTTGTTTATTGGTACAGTGGTGAGAATTTTTGTTTTCTTTACATTGAGATGCAATTCATAAATAAGGCTGAGGTCTTTGATCTTCATCACAAAGTATTTTAAATTCTCTTCACTTTCAGCAACCAAGGTTGTATCATCTGTATATCGCAGGTTGTTAATGAGTCTTCATCCAATCCTGAAGCCACGTTTTTCTTCATGTAATCCAGCTTCTCGGATGATTTGCTCAGCATACAGGTTGAGTAAGTATGGTGAAAAATACAACCATGTCGCACACCTTTCTTAGTTTTAAAACATTCAGTGTTCCCATTTTCTGTTTCAATAGCTGCCTGTTGGTCCATGTACACATTCCTAATGAGCAAAATTAAGTGTTCCGGAATACTCATAGTTTGCAATGTCCATAGCTTATGATGACACACACAATCAAAAGCTTTTGCGTAGTCACTAAAGCACAGGTAAACTTCTTTCTGATATTCTCTGCTTTTAGCAAAAATCCATCTGACATCAGCAATGTTATGCCTCATTCCACGGCCTCTTCTGAATTTGGCTTGAACCTCTGGAAGTTCTCTGTCAATGTATGCTTGCAGCCATTTCTGTATTACCTTAGGTAAAACTTTACTTGCATAGGCTATCAAAGATATTATCCGATGATTTCTGCATTCTATTAGGTCACCTCTCTTTGGAATGGGCACAAATATGGATCTCTTCCAATCAGTCGGCCAGATAGTTGTCTTCCAAATTTCTTGGCAGAGATGAGTGAATGCCTCCTATGCCGCCTCACTTTCTTGAAAGATTTCAATTTTTATTCCATCAATTCCTGGTGCCTTGTTCTTTGCCAATTCCTTCAATGCACCTTGTATTTTCTCCTTCAGTATGATTGGCTTTTGATCATATGCTACCTCTTGAAACAGTTGACCATCAACCATGTCCTTTTGGTACAGTGACTCTGTATATTCCTTCCATCTTGTTTTGACACTTTCTGCATCATTCAATAATTTGCCCAGAGAATCTTTCAATAACAAAAGTAAAGGTTTGAGTATTTTCTTCGGCTCCCCCAGCTTGAGAAATGCTGAGCGTGTACTTCCTTTTTGGTTTTTTGACTCCAGATATTTGCACATTTTGTTGTAATATTTGGCTTTGTCTTCTCGAGCTGATTTTTGAAGTTTTCTGTTCAGCTCTTGTACTGCCTTGTTTCTTCCATTTGCTTTAGCATCTCTATGCTGGAGAGCAAGTTTCAGTATCTCTTCTGACATTCATTTTGAACTTTTTCTTCTTTCTTGTCTTCTTAGTGACTTTTTTGCTTTCTTCCTGTATGCTGTTCTTGGTGTCATCCCACACTTTTGTGGTTTTCGGTCTTTAATGTTTAATGTATCAAATCTGTTCTTCAGATGATCTCTAAATTCAGATGATCTCTAAATTCAAGGTCATATTTTGGCTCTCATGGACTTCTTTTCATTTTCTTCAGCTTCAGTTTGAATCTGCATATGAGCAATTGAAGGTCTGTTCCATAATCTGCCCCTGGCTTTGTTTTGACTGATGATATGGAGCTTTTCCATCATCTCTTTCTGCAGATGTAGTCAATTTGATTTCTGTGCATTACATCTGGCAAGGTCCATGTCTATAGTTGTCTCTTATGCTGTTTAAGGAAGGTATTTGAAGTGAACAAGTCATTGGTTTTGCAGAATTCCATCATGTGATCTCCAGTATCATTCCTTCCTCTTTGCTCCCAACATTTGCATTCCAATCACCGGTAATGATCAATACATCTTGATTGCATGTTTGATCAATTTCAGACTGAAGAAGTTGGTAGAATTCTTCTATTTCATCCTCACTGGCTTTAGTGGTCGGTGCATGAATTTGAATAATAGTGGTATTAACTGGGCTTCCCTCTAGGTGCATGGATATTATTCTATCACAGACACTGTTGTACCTCATGACTGATCTGGCTATATTCTTTTTGTCAATGAAGGCTACACCATTCCTCTTCAATTTGTTATTCCCAGCATAGTAAACTATGTGGTTGGATAGAAGAAGACAAAACAGTAAATGAAATAGGGGGAAATTTACTAATTAGACAAAATGACAATTTAAGAGTACCATGAAAGTGTCATGGGTAATCCTGCTGATATTAAAATACTAGTGGCACAGCTCCCAGAATCAAATCAACACACAAACCACCACAGTAAGACAAACTGACAAATGAGTGGTGGATGAAAATCAAGACAAGAGGCTTTTTGAACAAGAAGTTCATTCTTAGCAGATTGAAGTTGTTAAGAGTTCAAATAAATTTGGTTGACTTTTCTCTTTAAAGACAATGGTGATAGTGTGCATGTGGGATGAGGAGAGAGACAGAATCACTAGTCCAAAAATAATTGTGCAAACTGATATAACTCAAAGACTATATATGATTTCCATATGGTGGCTATAAGCATCTCATTTTGCATTTCTTTGTCTTACAAATTCCTAGAATATTTTAAGGTAAAACTATAAGTTATATACATTGCTTTATAATGAAAAGAAAAATAATCAATGACTTGTTTTGTTTTCCCTAATAATGACTTAACTATTTAATAAAACTATAATGCTATGAGAAAATTTGTTTTTCTAGAGAAATCATAGTATATATTTTTATGTATATATTTAAGATAAAAGTACATATTACAACTTACTTTATTTTGGGGCTAAGTATCTGTACGGCAGTCATGGTTTAATTATAAATGCACTGGTTGAAATACAGAGACTTCTTAATTGAATATTTATAATTTATTTATATTTCTAATTGTTTCTTAATAAACCCAGTAGTTGAATCCAGGCTATGAAATTCTTTATTTTCTTTAACAGCAACAATTTAGGTACAAAATTAATTATCACTGATTGTAAGATAGTTTCTTTTTTTACCCTAATAATATAAATCAAGAAATATTATCAGGTTTTTTTTGTTATATATTTGAAAATTTTGCTTTTAGGAAACTTCATGGTAAAATTTAGAACATGTCTTCTGAATATCAAAATGATTTGTAATTTAGCAGGTTTTATTTATCATTTCATTATCTATGTATACATATGGCACTCATATATTTATTAATTTCCAAAATATTTATTAATGATATACAATGAGTTTATAAATACAGTACCATAAAATGTTTTCGCTAAGTAGATACTCAGGTTCAAATTTATGTGAATATTATCTCTTGAATTTTGAACACATTACTTACCCTCTGCGTGCCTCAGTTTTCTTATAATATAAATAATAATAGCATTACATTTATAAGGTCTTTATAAAGATAAATGATTTAATATTCAAAGACTTAAAACAGGACTTCACACTTAATAAGAAATCCATGTTGCTGTTGTTAATTGCTGTCACATCAGTTCTAACTTATAGGGACCTGGTACAGGGTTTCTTATGCTGTAAATCTTTGCAGGAGCAGCAATTCTCATTTTTTTTTTTTTTTTTTTAGTACTGAGGAGTAGCTGGCTGTGGACTCAAACCACTGACCTCATGGTTTGCAGGTAAGTGCTTAAGTGCTTACCATCTAGAGCCACCATAATCACATAAAATTCTACTGTGGTAGTGTTGTGCTGTGGAGTGGATTCCGACTCATAGGGATCCAGCTAGGTTTTCAGAGGCTGTAACTCTTTATTGGAGCAGAAAGCCTCATCTTTCTCCAACTAAATGACTGGTAGTTTCAAACAGCTGATCTTCAGATTAGCAGCCCAACTTGTAACCACTATGCTACCAAACTCCTTTATAAAATTCCACATGACACTAAGAATCAAACCCATTACCACTGAGTCAAAGGTTCAAGTTCATCCAAAGTTGTCTCCAAAGCAAGGTCTACTGATCTACCCTAAAACTTCAGCCACTGAAACCCAAGTAGAGTATAGTTTTACTCTGAGACACCTGCTACCACTGTGATTTAGAATTTTCACAGTGTAGGAATCTCATGTTAAAAGGACGAACTCCAGCTAAGCTCTTCTTTCTTGATGGTAGTAGGTCCCCTTTCCCTGCTCACTTCTCTCTCATTTTATCTCTTGTAAGTAAAAGTTGTTGCAGGCAACAACCCAGGACAACTCCCCTTACATCAGATTAGGGCTGAGATGAGACTAAGGGTGGTATATTGCTGTTAAGTGCACTCAGGTAGTTCACACTCATAGCAACCCTATTAGCCTAAAAGGTAATAATCTTGTAAAAGAGGAAGCAACATAAGGTGTTTTAATGTTTTCTCAGAGAGTAATTTTTAAAGCTATAGAGCAAGTCTCAAAATATGTCAAAAGATTGGAATACAGTATAGACTAAAAATTTCTAGTACATACAAAATAACTGGATATTAATTTTTAAATTTGAAGTGGTGGAACTAAGAAATGGGAGTGTGCAATGTTGAATAAGCATGGAACTATTTACCACACTATTGGTGGCTCATACTCATTAGCTACAACTCAGAAATCCTGTACTGAGTCACTATGAGTTGGGAGACAACTCCACAGCACTTAACAACAACAACAGCAAAGTAAAATAGAAATTGAATGCCATCTTAGAATAGTGTCTATAGTTAAGATGCAACCCCCTTCTTAGCTACACTCCATAATTAACTACTCCATTTCAATCTCCAAATCAGAGTTTGTGGTTCAAATGGTGGTGGTGGTGATTACGTGCTGTAGAGTCGATTCCGACTCATAGCAACTCTGTACAGGGTTTCCGAGGCTGTAAATCTTTACAGGAGCAGAAAGCCTCATCTATCCCTGGCAGAACAGCTGGTAGTTTCAAATGGTTGACCCTGAGGCTAGCAGGCTGATTTCTAACCACTATAGTACTAGAGCTCCTTGTGGTTCAAATGGGGGGGGGGGACAATTTTTCTCCTGGGAACTAAGATAAAATTACCAAATAGGAATTGATGGGAAGAGTCACTGTGTTTGGATCACAACCACCCTAATATTGAAATGATCATACTGAATAGAAAAACTACTAGAATAGAAAAACAGTATGACAATGCCTGACCATGGGTTTCATGATCTTGATTTTCTTCCCACTTAAAAACCCAGGCTGTCTTCCAATTGGTGAGGCAGATCTGGGAGTTCTTACCTCCCTGTCCTCCTATAGATCAGCACGCAATAAATATAGGGTCACTATATGTGCAATGGGGTTATATTTTTTCACCATACTTATTCCACCTGTATGCTGAGCAAATAATTTGAGAAGCTGGGTTATATGAAGTAAAACATGGCATCAGGATTGGAGGAAAACTCATTAAAAACCTGTGATATGCAAATGATACAACCTTGCTTGCTAAAAGTGAAGAGGACTTAAAACACTTACTGATGAAGATCAAAGAGCACAGCCTTCAGTATGTATTGCATATCAGTGTAAAGAAAACAAAAATGCTCACCACTGGACCAGAAACAACATTCTTATCAATGGAGGAAAGACTGAAGTTGTCAAGGACTTCATTCTTCTTAGATCAATTATCAATACTCATGGAAGCAGCAGTCAAGAAATCAAATGATG
>NW_006408765.1:4592522-4593563 GCF_000296735.1 Chrysochloris asiatica
CAACAGATCTGTGTTGGAAGAAGTGCAGCCAGAGTGCTTCTTGGAGACCAGGATGGCCAAACTTCATCTCTCACATTTCGGACATATTGTCAGGAGGGACCAGTTGCTAGAGACGGTTGTCATGTTTGTTAAGGTGGAGAGTCAGAGAAAAAGAGTAAGCTCCCCAGTGAGATGAATAGGCGAAGTGGCAGCATCAATGAGCTTACGCATGGCAACAATTATAAGTTTGGCCCAGGACTGGGCAGTGTTTCATTCTATTGCACACAGGATCACTATGAGTCAGTACTGACTCGATGGCACCTAACAACAACATAAGTTGAAATGTACTCAATGGCACATAACAGCAAGAAGTGCCACTCCCCAGTCTCTGATACCTACCACAACTTTTCTTCTTACTTCTTTTCTGACTCACAAATAGATTTACAAAAATATTGTGTTCATGTTTAAATCTATATATAATTTCAAAGGAACCAGAATAGCAAAAAAAAAAAAATTGACAAAGAAGGAAAAGGATAAAAGCTTCACTCTACCTAATGCTATACATACTATAAAGCTCTACAAATTGAGATAGTGTAGAACGTATAGAAAAATGGAACAGAATATTTATTAACTTCAATAGTAAATGCATCACATATGGTCTATAGAGTTTCAACAAAAATATTGCCACAATATATTTTTTTAGAATGATCAGCACACGGCTGGTACCTGTGAGGTAAGGGTGTGCACAGATCACCTCGAAATTTAAAGTGACAGCTTCCATTTAAAACCAAATGGCAGAACAAAATGGCTGCAAGTGGACCTGAACTATTTATCACTACGGAAAACACCAAAATGGGGATTGTGCAGTGGGACAGGCAGACAAAAAAGAAAATAGGATGAAAATTAAATCCTGAGTTACATCACAATGACTAACAGTGGCATCTAGAAATTTCTCAGGAAGAAGAGTGAAAAGGGAAGCCCATCACCTGATCACATCTACATGAAGTCAATCAGAAAAAACAAAAAATACACACCCATTTAAGTATTAAAGCCACAGATAAC
>NW_006408765.1:4593663-4594765 GCF_000296735.1 Chrysochloris asiatica
CATTATTCATTAGAGAAACAAAATATGAGCATAAATCCACAATGAGATAACATTACATAATTGATAGAATGGCCAATTAGCAAAACCAGCAAGCAATTAAAAAAGTATAATTATAAAAGTAAAACTGACCAAATACTTAAAACTATGTAATCTCAGTACAAATCGTACACATTGATTGTGGAAATGTAAAATGATACAACTACGCTGAAAAAAAAAAAAATGTCATTGTTATTAAGGGCCACCAGTCACTTCCAACTTCTAGGGACTGTAGTATGCCATTAGAACAAAATACTGTCCAGTCCTACACCATCTTAACAATCACTGTTACACTTGAGGCCAGTATTTCTCAAAGTATTCCAATCCATCTCATTGGGGGTCTTTCTCTTTTTCTCTGATTCTCCACTTTACCAAGCATGATGTCCTTATCCCCTTTGATAATGTGTTGAAAGTGAGACAAGTCACACCATGCTGGTATCTAAGGAGAAATCTGTATGTACTTCTTTCAACCCAAATTTGTTTGTTCTTCTGCAGTCCATGGTACTTTGAATAATCGTCTCCAACACTATAGCTCAAATGTATCATCAATTCTTCTACAATTGTCCTTATTCATGTCTGACTTTCAAGTTCATATGAGAATATGAAGATACCTTGGTTTTGGATGTTGTTGTTGTTGTTGTTAGGTGCAGTTGAGTCAGTTACCTACTCATAGAGGTCTTATGCAAAACAGAACAAAATAATGTTTTGTAGTATTTTGATGTTGATAAATCTATGGAGGCTTGTTTTGTGGCTTAACACATGGTCTATTCTGGAGAATGTTCCATGTGCACTGGAAAACAAAGTGTATTGTGCTGTTATTGGGTTGAATGCTCTCTATGAGGTCAAGTTGGTTGATTGCGTTGTTTAGTTCCTCTGTGTCTTTGTCAAGTTTCCCTCTGGTTGTTCTATTCTTATTCGAAAGTGGCATTTAAAATCTCCCATATTTGTATAGATCTGTGCACTTCTTTATTCAGTTGTTAAGGTTTCCTTTATATATTTTGGGGCTCTTTCATTGGAAGCATAGATAATAATTATGGTTAAATAGATATAAATTATGGTTATGTCA
>NW_006408765.1:4596423-4599811 GCF_000296735.1 Chrysochloris asiatica
TCAATGTCAAGAAAACAAAAATCCTCACCACTGGACCAATAAACAACATTCTTATCAACCAATAAACAAGATTGAAGTTGTCAAGGACTTCATTCTTCTTGGATAAACAATCAACACTCATGGAAGCAGCAGTCCAGAAATCAAATGACGTATTGCATTAGGCAAATCTGCTGCAAAGGAACTCTGTAAAGTGTTGAAGATCAAACTTGTCAGCTTGAAGATTTAGGTGCGCCTGACCCAAGCCATGGAATTTTCAATAACCTCATATAGATGCAAAAGCTGGACTGTGAATAAGGAAGATCATAGAAGAATTGATGCCTTTGAGTTGTGGTGTTGGAGGAGAATACTGAAAGTGCCATGGGCTGCTAAAAGAACCACTAGATCTGTTTTGGAAGAAGTGCAGTCAGAGTGCTCCTTAGAGGCCAAGATGGCCAAACGTCATCTCTCATACTTTGGACATATTGTCAGGAGGAAACAGTCGCTGGAGAAGGATATCATGCTTGGTAAGATGGAAGCTCAGAGAAAAAGAAGAAGACTCCCAATGAGATGGATTGGCCAGGTGGCAGCATTAATGAACTCAAGTGTGGCAGCAGTAGTGAGGTTGGCCCAGGATCGGACATTGTTTTGTTCTGCTCTGCATTGGGTCACTATGAGTCGGTTCTGACTTGATGGCACCTAACAACAACAACAATGAATTAATTGCTGTCATTATATTTTTGTGTATGCAGTGCTGCTGGTTTCTTTGTTCTTCATGCCTTCCTGTCCTGAGTTCATGTTTTTTGTTCTTTTTCTTGTCAATTTCTTTAGTGTTAACATTTTCATGTTCTTCTTTAATTTGTCATTCCAAGCATAGTAAACTATGTGGTTGTTAAATTCAAAATGATTAATATCAATCTATTTCAGCTCACTAATGCCTAGGATATTGATGTTTATGTGTTCCATTTTGTTTTTGACAACTTGCAATTTTCCTAGATTTATACTTCATACATTCCATGTTCTGATTATTAATGTATGCTTGCAGTTGTTCCCCATCATTTTGAATTGTGCCCCATCAGCAACTGAAGATTTCAAAGGTTTATTAAATTCATTTCACCATGTTCAACTCCACTTTGAAGAGGTAGTTCATCCACAGTTGCATTTTGAGCCAACCTGAGGGGCTTATCTTCTAGTACAATATCTGGCAATATTCAAATGTTCTTCATTATGTTTCAGTATTCAGTAGTCTGGTACTATATGATAGTATTCCACTGCTATTCATAAGGTTTTAAGTGAGTAATATTTGCAAGTCGTCTGTCTCTCCTATTTCTTGTGTGGCTTGGAGTAGCTGCAACTTAGTCATCAAAGTGGTATCTTTGCTCTTGAACACTTTAAAGTGGTCTTATGCAGCAGAATTGCCCAATGTAATACTTTGTTTGATTTCTTGGCTGTGTGTACATGAGTGTTTGTAGTAGATCCAAGCAAAACGAAGTCTTTGATAACTTCAATCTTTTCTCTATTTGTCATGATGTTATTTATTGGTTCACTGGTGAGGATTTTTGTTTTCTTTTCATTGAAATGCAACCTGTACTGAAAGCTGTACTCTTTAGTTTTCATCACCAATTATTTTAAGACTTTTTAGCTTTCAGCAAGCAAAGGTATATCATCTCTATATCACAAGTTGTTAATGAGTTTTCCTCCAATCCTGATGTTATGTACTTCCTCATATAATCTAGCTTCTTGGATTATTTGGTAGCATACAGATTGAATACATATGGTGAAAGAATGCAATCCTGGTACACAATTTTCCTCATTTTAAGTTATTTAGTATCCCCTTGTTCTATTCAAATGACTGCCTTTTGGTCTATCTATTGGTTCCTCAGGAGCACAGTAAGTGTTCTGGAATACCAATTCTTTACACTGTTATCCACAGCTTGTCATAATCCCCAAAGTCAAAAGCATGTGAATTGTCAATAATGCACAGGTAAATGCATTTCTGATACTCTCTGCTTTCTACAAATGTCCTTCATATGTTAGTAATGATATCCCTTGTTCCATGTCCTTGTCTGAATCCTGCTTGAATCTCTGACAATTCCCTGTCATTTAATTAGAACATGGGATCCAGATGGTTTAAAATCAAGAAATGTGTGCAAAGAGCTATATTCTCTCAATTTACTTACTCAGTTTGTATGATGAGCAAATAATCTGGGACACTGGATTATATGAAGAAGAACATAAGATTGGAGGAAGACTCATCAGCAACTTCAATATGCAGATGATACAACTGTTCTTCTTGAAAGTGAAAAAGACTTCAGATACTTAATGATGAAGATAAAAGATCACAACCTTTAGTATAGACTGTGACTCCATTTAATGAAAATAAAAATCATCACAACTGGACAAATAAATGTCATCATGATAAATGGAAACATGCTTGAAGTTGTCAAAGATAGCATTTTGCTTGTATCTATAGTCAACACTTACTGATGTAGTAGACAAGAAATCAAACAGCATAGCATTAGACAAATCTGCTACACAAGACCTCTTTAAAGTGTTCAAAAGGAAAGATATCAGTTTGTGGACTAAGGTGCACAGGACACAAATCAAGATGTTTTCATTTGACTCAAATGCATGTGATAGTTAGACAGTGAATAAGGAAAACCACAGAAGAATTTATGCATCTACATTATGATATTGGAGATGAATATTAAAATTCCATAGACTGTCAGAAGAACAAACAAATCTGTCTTGGAAGAAGTACAGCCAAAATGCTCTTAGAAGCAAGGATGTCAAAACTTTCTATCTTATACTTCAAACATATTATCAGGAGGGACTAGTTTCTGAAGAAGGACATAATGCTTGTAAAGTGGAGGGACAAAGGAAAACAGGAAGAACCCCCATGAGATAGATTGGCACAATGACAGCAACAATGAACTCAAGCATATCAGCAACTGAGGATGGCACAGGAACCGGGATGTGTTTTATTCTGTTGTACAGAGGATCACTAGAGCCAATATGAATTTCAAATAAATAAAACTAAGTGTAATCTATTAGACCAAAAAGGCTGTATATTACATGATTCTATTTATATTACATTCTAGAAAAGGCAACTTAATACAGACAGTAAATCAGATCAGTGGTGATAGAAGAAGTGGTGAAGGCAGTTGGCCAGCAAATGGCATCAGGACGTTTTTTTTGGCGGTGAAGAAACTCTTCTACATCTTCACTTTAATTGTGTTCATATTGTTGTATACGTTTTTCAAAACCACTCATAGCAATCTTGTGTACGTTTTTCAGTGACTAAATATTTGTAAGTAGTCTGTCTCTCCTATTTCTTGTGTGGCTTGGAGTAGCTGCAACTTAGTCATCAAAGTGGTATCTTTGCTCTTGAACACTTTAAAGTGGTCTTATG
>NW_006408765.1:4600211-4605920 GCF_000296735.1 Chrysochloris asiatica
AGAAAGCCTCATCTTTCTCCCGCGGAGCAGCTGGTAGTTTCAAACCGCTGACCTTAAGGTTCGCAGCCCAATTCGTAACCACTACGCTACCAGAGCTCCAGATTAGATAATTATATATGACCCCCAATGTTGTGTTCTGTATTTCTGATTTATTTGCATTTACCTCTTTCCTAACATAGTTTATAAAATATTTTAGTCTTTCCTAACTCTCTGTGGAGTTCTGATGTGGCACTGTGGGTTAATGCGCTGGACTGAAAAGTCATTTGAACTGTAAGGGTGGTAGCTCAAGCTCACCAGACACTGCCTGGAAACCCTAAGCAGTGTTGCTATGGGTCAGAACTGACTCGATGGCACTTAACAACAACAACTGTATGTAGAAGGAACTCTGTAGCATTAATAACTTTTAGGAATCAAAGGAAGAAGCATAAACATTAGAAAAAATATTCACCGACCATTATATCATATATCTATATGGCACAGTAGGATATGCACTGGACTGTGAACCACAAGGTTGGTGGTTCAAACCCACTAGCAACTCCTTGGAAACCTTATACAGGATCACTATGAGTTGGAACTGACTTAATGGCATTTAACAACAACAATACATTACAATTTTCATTTTCCTGGACTCAGTAAAATTCTACTATGCTGTACCCAATAAACCACCTATCCGTTGGAATTGTGATCTGAGAGGAAATTTTTATCAAAAATAAATACAGATTCACATAATAAGAATGTGCATTTAGATATTGAAATCAGAATAGTATGATGATAAGGATAGTAATCACAAAGACAGAGGTAGAAAAATGAGAAAAAACAAAGGGAGATAAAAAGCATAAGTAACTTTATTCTGATGAGTTTAAACGTTGATTTTAGTCAGAAAGTTCAACATTTTATTGTTGTTAAATGCCATTGAGTCAGTTCTGAGTCATGAAAACCCTGTACAGGGTTGCCAAAGAGTGCTGGTGAGTTTGAATCGCCAACCTTGTAGTTCAAACTGATCTTGCAATCTGGCACTTAAACCGCAGTGCCACACCATAACTGGTACATGCTACATTCTTCACAAAATATTGGAGAACTTACTTCATTTAAGAACTTCATTTTGCTGGTGTGGTGTTTCTTAGTGCAAGTTTCATATAATTTGCTTTTTAAAACTAATAATTAATGATATTATTTGCTTCTTAAAAAAACTTCGGAGATGATTCCTCATTTGTTTATTTTTAACACATTTCCAAGTGTGTAATTAATATAAATAAATACCACTCAATTTTGCAGACAGATTTTATGTGAGAGGGGAAAAATGTATATGGCAAGCTTAGTTTATGAGATTTCTATTTCATATAATAAACTGAAAATACCTTGGGAAAACATTTGTAATGAAATATCATTTCCTCACTGTAGTGATAATGTAACAATTATCTTAGTGAGCATCTTCTTGTAGGTAATACTTTCATTTCTCATCCATTATCTTTCTATGAAATATAAAAGCTCTACTGACTTGATTACTGTTTTATGCAATTTGCAAAGTACAACCCTCATTTTACTTTTGTAGACTTTTATTTAGTTCTTCATATCAGCTAATGCTCTGCTTTTTAACTTCCTGTCATTATAAAAATAATATGTTTTTGTACTCCAAATTAATTTCATGGATATAGCAAGCATCAAGATTAGTTAAAATTCCATAATATTTCATTTATTTCCCCATGCATCTACATGAAATTTTCATTCTTCCCAATAAATAATAGTCACTAGCTATTTTATGCATCAGCCATTCCCATCTATGAATCTTATTTAGTCAAATAGAATATTTATTTTGAATTTATTTTTTAAAAAAAAGACAAGACACAGTAAGAAGCAGATGTTGTGTTTTGTGTGCCATTAAGACTATTCCAACTTACAGTGACCCTGAAGTATAAAGTAGAAGCACCCCATAGGGTTTCCTACTCTGTAATCTTTTCAGAAAAAAGATTGCCAGGTATTATTTTCCTCAGGAAGCCTGATAGGTGTGAGCCTACATCCTCTTGATTAGCAGCAGTGTACTTAAACATTGGGCAAGCAGGGTTCCCTTTTGGAAGAAGTCTAGGGAATTTCCCCAAGGCTAATGAGTCCTGGATAGGGGTGAACCAGGCAGGTTGCCTGACTGCACAGTAGGACTCTTCTGAGGAGTGACTGCCTCCTGAAACTACCATTTTCAGGCTTTGAACAGAAATAAACACTTCAAAATGGCATAATTTGTTGGGGTAGACTGTTTAAGATTTCAACCTGCCTTCCTCTCATTAGTTCCAAAAGAATGCCGTGTGTCATGTAGTTAATTGCATCCTCCAAAAATAAGTGTCCGTTTGGCTAGGCCATGATTCACAGTGGTTATGTTATGATCCTCTATGATGTGATCTGATGTGATAAACCAACAGGAAGATTAAGGGGGAAGGAGATATAACACCTTCACCCATCATAATTTTGATCAGAGGTAAGGGACATTCCTTGGGTGTGGCATGTGACACCTTTTATTTTACAAGAGATAAAAGGAGAGAAAAGTGAGCAGAGAAAGGGGATCTACTATCATCAAGAAAAAAGAGACGGAAGTGGAATCTGTCCTTTGGACCTGGGGTACCTACACAGTGAAGCTCCTAGATCCAGGGAAAGATTGATGCCATGGAGATCTGTAAGGAATGCTGGGTTAATGATGCTGAAGGGAGACAAAGACCTTTTTATAGAACCAGTGTTCTGGATTCCAACTTCTAGCCTCCCAAACTCTCAAAGAATAAATTTTTGTTTGTTATAACAGCATAAGATATTTAATGCAAGCAGGGAAGCCTGAAGGCTGTTAGGTGCTCATTCAGAAAAGCTTTATTGTGATAGACCAGCAAGAAAAATTACTGTATTCAAATAATTTGACACAATCTTAAATGATCTTAATGTATGAGCTGAAGTAAAGCAAGAGTTTTAAAAGTATCTTTCTTCCTCAGGATATCAAAATAATTTAAAGTTAATTAATGTGTTTCTTATTTGTATTTCTCAAGTTATTTAAAGAGAAACTAAAAGAAATGTTTAGTCTTGCTCCATTTTAACCACATAAATCAAATATTATATTTGCAATACTAAGGTTTTCTTATGAGTACTTGATGTTTTCAATAAAGTGTCTGAATATAATGTATTTGCAAAAGGGTCAACATTTATTTGGTCCTGATTTCAGACCAAGTTTTGATCATAAGAATTCAGTTAAAGAAGTAATAATATTAACAAATAAATAGATATATCTTATCATGTATACAATCATACTTATCCTCAATTTAAAAAAAAAAAAAAGAATGCTCATGTTTTTCCATCTACATACTGAAACAAAAAGAAAAAGTTATATGAGAAAAAAAAACTATTTGGGTAAGCCATAATGTATTGCTATAGAATCATAGACTTCTTAATTAAACAAGAATACCAAAATGTAACTGTATTGTTTCTTAACATATCTGCAATCTAGATCTATATATTTCTGAAGTCTGTGTTTCAATCTCTCTAATCTTTCCCAGAAAATTTTTGCATCTTTTATTTATACCACATAGAAACACAGCTTTTACATCCTCAAGAAACTTGAATTGTGTTCCTTTTAAATGTTCCTTGAGTTGTGGAAACAAAATGAAATCTGAAAGGGCAAGATAAGGGCTGAAGGGTGATGTCTTAAGGTTTCCAACCAAAATTCTCATAGGAGAGAAAATAAGCAGGTGCACTGTCATGATGAAAAAAAAAAAAAAAAAATCCTTTCAGATTTCCTGGTTTTTTCTCACAAAAGCGGTTTTCAATTTTATTAAAAATTCTTCCTAGTAAACCTCTGTAATGGCCCTGTATCCTTTGAGGTAATCTACCAAGACTATCCCTTGGGACTCCAAAAACAACAACAAAACAATTGCCATAAGCTTCTATGTTGACTAGCTTCTCTACTCATAGCCGCAGATCCCCTAAAAGGTACCATATCAAGACTAAGACATGTGTATTAGCAAAAGAACTTGTCTGAAGCAATATACTGTTCATTGTGTTTGGGATAAAGCCATGAATGTATGAACTAGAACCCTAGGAGCAATACATTTTATTTGCCCTCATATATCCAATATGAACTGAAAAATTCAGGTTTAGGAAAAATGTTGCCATTTGGTGGGTTATTGCTATTTTTGAGTGCCACTGAGTTTATTCCAACTCATAACCACCCTATATAGAGTTTCAAGGAAGGATGGAGGGTTTGAACCATCTACATTGTGGTTAGCAGTTCTGTGGTCATCTTACTGTACTCCATTTGGTAGGTTGTTGCTATGTGCCGCCAAGCCTGTTCCAACTCATATTAACCACGTATAAGGTTTCTGAGGTTTTTAAAATCTTTGCAGCAGTAGAAATCCTCATCTTTATGGTGCAGCATGACTGACAGGCTGGATCCACACTTCTTCTGATCTTCAGTCATTAGTGTTTAACCCATCAAATCTGTTCTTGAGATAACCTCTAAATTTGGGTGGGGTATGTTTAAGGTCATATCTTGGCTCTCATAAAGTTGTTTTAACTTTCTTCAAATTCATTCTGATCTTGCATATGAAGAATTGATGGTCTGTTCTGCACTATGCCCCTGGACTTGTTTTGAGTGATGATATTTAGCTTTTCTACTGTATTTTCCCACAGATGTTGTCATTTTGATTTTTGTATTCCATTTGATGAAATCCCCGAGTATAATCATTTCTTGTGTTGTTTTAAAATGGTACTTGCAATGAAGAAATCATATGTCTTGCAAAATTGTATCATACAACCCCAAACATCATTTATATCACCAAAACCATAACTATCAATCTTTCTTTGTTTCCAACCTTTACTTTCCAATCACCACTTATTATCTATACATCTTGATTGAATGCTTGATCAGGTTCAGACTGAAGACTGGTAGAATTCTTCAAAGTTTTTATCACTGACTTAAGTGGTTGGTGCGTAAATTTGAATTATAGTGGTATTAACTGCTCTTCCTTGTTATTGTTGTCACGTGCCATTGAGTTGGTTCTGACCCATAGCAACCCTGTGTAGGGTTTCTGAGGAACAGCTGGCCTTGAGGTTCAAACTAACTGTGCTGTCCAGCACAATAACCCGCAGCACCACACCAGGACTCCAGTCTTCCTTTTAGGTGTGTGGATATTACCCTATCACAGACAGCATTATACATGAAAACAGTTCTTAAAATGTTCTTTGTGATGATGAATGTGACACAATTCCTCTTTGATTTGTTATTCCTGGAATAGTAAACCATATGATAAAGAGAATGGTGTCACATTCATCATCACAAAGAACACTGTAGATTGAAAATGGCTAATAACAATCCATTTCAGTTCACTAATGCCAAGAATATTGATGGTTATATGTTTCATTTAATTTTTGACAGCTTCCAAAATTTCTAGATTCATGTTCTGTACATTTCATGTTCCAATTATTAATATTTGTTTACAGTTGTTTTTCCTCATTTTGAATGGTGTCCCATCAGCAAATGAAGGTCCAAAAAGCTATACTCCATTTACACCATAAAGGTCAACTCTACTTTGAGGAGGCAGTTCTTCCTTATTCATATTTAATGTGTATTCCAACAGAGGGCCTCATTTTATAGCACTATATCTGAAAATTTTGATGTTTTTCTTAATTGCCATTGAGTGTTGAATAGGTTTTGACTCATAACAACCCTGTGTATGTTTCCAA
>NW_006408765.1:4606811-4607417 GCF_000296735.1 Chrysochloris asiatica
ACAAAAACAATTAGTCAGAACCGACTACACATCACATCACCACCACCAGCAGCTAAGGAATGCTTAGAGCTACCAGAAGCTAGAAAATTCAAGGAACGATTCTCTCCTAGTGTCTTTGAAGGAAAAATGATCCACTGACAGCATGATTTCTGACTTCTAACTTTAAAAAATGTGAAAGAGAGGGGGCAGGGCTTTGATGGTGGATAGGGTAGAGATGCAGCGAGGTTTGCATTCAGCAATACCACAGAATCCCAGGCAAACCAGGTTCAGGGCAGAGCTCCAAAACTCTGAACAACACTGTTGTTGTTGTTGTCAGGTGCCATTGAGTCAGAACTGACTCATAGCGACCCCATGCACAGCAGAATGAAACAATGTCAGATCCTGGGCCAACTTCACCACCGCTGCCACACTTGAGTCTATCAATGATGCCACCTGGCTGATCCATCTCATTGGGTGTCTTCCTGATATTCTCTGACCCTCCACCTTTCCCAGCATGACATCCTTCTCCAATGACTGTTCCCTCTGGACAATATGTCCAAAGTATGAGAGACAAAGCTTAGCCATCTTGGCCTCCAAGGAGCACTCTGGCTGCACTTCTTCCAAAAC
>NW_006408765.1:4607918-4608631 GCF_000296735.1 Chrysochloris asiatica
TGCCTGAAATAGAGACAGAGATGATGACGTGGAGTGATGAAGCGACTGGGGACTTTGGACCCAGAGAGGGAAAGAGACTGTGGGCCAAAAACTGGGGGGGAGGAGAGGGAAGTGTAGGAGGTGGGTTTCTGGGATATAACCTTTGAATGGTTGATGATGCATGGAGGGGATTGGAACCATGACTATGAGATGATATACGATGGAATGAATGTAAAACTAAAGTTCTCCCATGTAAACTATCATATAATTCACAATAATTTTTTTTTAAAGGCAATGTTTACCCATGTAAACTAACACATAATTGACAATAAAAACTTAAAAAAAAAAAAAGAAAATCCTAGCCAACAGAATCCAGCAGCACTTCAAAGGGATAATACATCATGATCAAGTGGGTTCATATCAGGGATGCAAGGATGGTTCAACATTAGAAAAATGATCAACGTAATCCACCATATGAATAAGAAAAAAGAAAAGAACCACATGATCATATCGATTGACCCAGAAAAGGCATTTGACAAAATCCAACATCCATTCATGATAAAACACTCAACAAAGTAGGAATTGAAGGAAAAATCCTCAAGCTAATTAAGAGGATATATACAAAAACAACAGCCTACATTACTCTCAGTGGAAAGAAACTAAAAGCCTTCCTTCTGTGAACAGGAACCCGACAAGGATGCCCTTTCTCACCATTCCTATTCAATGTTGTGCTG
>NW_006408766.1:0-9984 GCF_000296735.1 Chrysochloris asiatica
TAAAGAGACTATCTCCTCCCCATGCAATGTACCCAGGCACTTTGTCAAAAATCAGTTGGTTGTATGTGGATGGGTTAATTTCTGGATTCTCAATCCTGTTTCATTGATCAATATATCTTTCAATTTACTAGTACCAGGCTGTGTTGACCATTGTAGCCATGTAGTAAATTTTGAAATTGGGGAGTGAGAGGCCTTCAAGTTTTCTAGTTCACTCTATGTTTAGGTAGGTTGTGTTTTTCTATAAATGTATCCATCTCTTCTAAGTTTTGAATTTGTTCTTTGATCTTCCTCAGTAAATATTTAAAGTCCTCTTCACTTTCAGCAAACCAGGTTGTATCATCTGCATATCAATTGAGTCTTTCTCCAATCCTGATGCCATATTTTTCTTCATATAACCCAGTTTCTTGGATTATTTACTCAACATACAGGTTAAATAAGTATGGTGAAAGAGTACAACCCTGTTGCACACCTTTCCTAATTTTAAGTCATTTAGTGTTCCCATGTTCTGTTCAAACAACTGCATCTTCTTCCATGTGCAGGTTCCTCATGAGCATAATTAAATGTTCCAGGATAATTATACTTTGCAATATTGTCCATAGCTTGTCATGATCCACACAATCAAAAGCCTTTGCATAGTCAATAAAGCACAGGTAAACATCTTTCTGATATTCTCTGCTTTCAGCCAGGATCCATCAGACATCAGCAATAATATTTCTTGTTCCTTGTCCTCTTCTGAATCTGACTTGAACATCTGGAAGTTCTCTGTCAATGTATGCTTGCAACCATTTCTTTATTACCTTTAGTAAAACTTTTTTTGCATGGTATATCAAAGATGTTGTTCAATGCTATCTGAATTCCACTGGGTAACCTCTCTTTGGAATGGGCACAAATACAGATCTCTTCCATTCAGTTGGCCAGATAATTGTTGTCCTAATTTCTTGGCAAGTGCCTCTAGTACTGCCCCACTTTGTTGAAAGATTTCAAAATTTATTCTACCAATTCCTGGTGCCTTGTCTTTGCCAATTCCTTTTATGGACCTAGGACTTCTTCCTTCAGTATTATTGGTAGCTCTTGAAATAGTTGCACATTGACCATTTCCTTTGGTACAGTGTCTCTGTATTCCTTCCATGTTCTTTTTTCATTATTTCTGCATCATATTTGCTGATAGTTGATAGATTTTTAGGTAAAAACTGAGAATACCATAACGAAGTTTACCTGTTTAGTTGATTGTGCAAAGGCATTTTACCATGTGGGTTATAATGCATGATAGGTAATATTTCAAAAACTGGGAATCCCAGAACATTTCATTGTTTACGAGGCATTTGTATACGGATCATGAGGCAGTTGTTCAGGCAGCATAAAGGGATACCGAGTGGTTTAAAATCAGGAAAGTTTTGTGTCAGGGTTCCATCCTTTTACCAAACTGTATGCTGAGCGAATAGTCTGAGAAGCTAGACCATATGAAGAAAAACATAATGCTCAGGATTGGAGGAAGGCACATTAACAACAAACCATATGCAAGTGACCCAACCTTGTTGGCTGACAGTGACGCGGACTTGAAGGAATTACTGATGAAGGGAAAAGACTACAACCTTCTCTAAGAAGTACACCTCACATACAAAAAACAAAATCCTCACAACTAACCTTATAATTGAACCGACTCAATCCCACTTACAACAACAAACATAATCAACACAGCACAATACATTGAAAAATATAGAAGTGGCCAAGCATTTTGTTTTACTTGAATCCTCACTTGATGTCCATAGAAGTACCAGTCAATAAATCCAATTACATATTGCCTTTGATAAATCTGCTCCAATGGACCTCCTCAAAGTGTTCAAGAACAAAGACTCCTAACAGTCCACAAGAAAAGATGACGTAGAATCAAAGCACAA
This sequence comes from Chrysochloris asiatica, assembly GCF_000296735.1. Taxonomy (NCBI): domain Eukaryota; kingdom Metazoa; phylum Chordata; class Mammalia; order Afrosoricida; family Chrysochloridae; genus Chrysochloris; species Chrysochloris asiatica. The sequence continues at coordinate 1,899 of NW_006408766.1, forward strand.
AGCTTACCTGCAGTAACAACAACAGGCACAATTCAGTGATATTAGTCTGGTAGCTGTGCAACCATTCCCACCCACTTCTTCAGAGTTCTTTCCTTCCCTAGCAACAAAAACTCATTGCTCCTTAAGTGTCTTTCTGCGTTTCTGTTTTTAATTTGATCCCATGTAGATAGAGTCCTGGTGTGACACTGTAGGATAATATGCTGAACTGCAAGGTCATTTGAACTGCAAGGTCAGTGGTTCAAGCTCAGAAACGCTATACAGGATCACTCTGAGTCAGAACCGTCTCAATGGTATTTAATAACAAGCTAGATCTTGAAAAATTGCAATGCTCAAGGCAGCCATTGTTTACTAGTTAAGCTAAACTGTTTGGTTTTAAGAAGATTTCAGAGGATATTTTTGGTTTAAGGTTTAAAAATAACTCTGGGCAAACGTTTCAGGAATTCACACAGCTTCCTCTTGCTCTAGAACATTTGGATTCCAGTGAATTTGAAATTATGTTCTGAATTTCCCCCTTTTGATTAGGATTCTTCTGTAGAACCTTTGGTCAAACTGTTTAGGAATGGTAATGGAGTACCACCTGATTGTGTTGAAATGGAAGCAGTTGCTCCTGGGAGTAATTAGTCACCCATTCTTATCTTCCTCACACTCCTAACTCTCCTTCTTCCTGTGGTGCTCCAGGTGAATTAACAACAATCATGCCATGAATGGCTGCTTGCAAGGTCTTAAGACCCCATTGGTGGTGCTGTTTTGATCAGTGGAGTTGGTTCTGACTCATAGCAACACTGTACAGGGTTTCTATAAATCTTTGTGTGAGCCGAAAGCTCAAACCGGTGACCTTCTGATTCACAGTCCAGTGCTTGTCCTATGGAGTCACTGTTCTCCGTAAGACTCTGAACAGTCCACAACAAAAGATTATGTAGAACAGAAGCACAAAGCAGTTTTAGAAACAGAGGCAAGAAGCATGTGGCAATGGACTTCAATGCTTACTATAAAAGGAAGATGGATTTCAAGTGAATATATGGAGTCCTGGTGTGGCACTCTAGGGAAAGCACTAGACTGCTAACTTCAACGTCTTTGTTCACACTTATCAGCTGCTTCTTGGAAACTCTATACAGAGTTGCTCTGAGTTGGAAGCGACTCAAGGGCACACAACAATAACAACAACCATAGAAACTATCATGCTTCTCACTTCAGATTTCAGGTAGCTTAGCATTTACATCTCACTGACTTTGAACATATTATCAAGAGGAACCAGTCCCTGCAAAAAGACATCTTGCTGGTAAATTAGAAGATCACTAAGAAAGATTGAGACCCTCAACAAGACAGACTGACACAGTGGCTGCAGTAAAGGGCTCAACAGAGTAACAATTGTGAGAATGGTAGAGGACCAGGCAGTGTTTCACTCTGCTATACCTAGGGTTGCTATGAGGTAAAATCAATGTGATGATACCTAACAACAACAACAACAAAGCATTTCATTCAAAGAAATGAAAAGGACAAGTGTATCAGATATACTAGAGTTCTTAGAGAAAATAAGGTAGCTACCGTGTGAACTGGTCTCTTGGGATGGCTGTATAGGATAAACATTAGACCGCCAGGATGGTTTGAACCAAAAGGTTGGCAATTCAAGCTCACTAACCACTCCTCAGAAACCCTATCAAAGATCTCTGTGGGTCAGAACTGACCTGGTAGCACTTAACAACAACAACAACTGTGTGTAAAAGATTTTTGTAAGGTACAAAACTTTGCACTTTCCCAGCAAATAGAAGGGCTAGCGGTTTGAACACACACAGAAAATCTGCAAAATAAACTCTTGATAATCTGCTTCCAAAAGACACAGTGAAGATTGAGTCTCACTGCACTCTCTATCACATGGGCTCATTCTCCAGGAGCCAGAATCAAATTGGTAACAATAGGTTTGCTTTGCCTTTGAAAGGAAGAGCTCTTGTTTTTGACATTTGGAAGGATACACAGCTGTATGATGTACCTCCTCTTGTGCCCATTACAAAGTGAAAACAGCAGGGGTAAACCTTGCCCAACAAAAGGTAGACTTCATGTAGCTTCATTCTGAAACACTAGGGGGCTTCAAATCTTATGAAAAAATATTCCATTATCTTTTCGTTTAATTTTCCACAACTTTTTGAAATCTCTTCATCCAAAGAATACTAAAATCTGATCAATGATTTGAGAAACTTGCCATATGAAATTTTAAAAAATACAGAATTAAAGTGATTATGAAACTAAAGCTAATACTCAAGGATATCATAGTTAAGTTAGGAAATTAAAGAGAAAATTAAAAAGTAACTTGTTTATATATGTGAAAAATATGAAAATTATATATCACAGGATTAAAACAAGAAAATCCAATTTGAATGGCAAAACTGGGGGTTCAAGTCTCCAGAGCTTCGGTTAGCAGCCCAACCTGTAATGCACAGGGCTCCCAGGATTCCTTGAAGTTTTTGCCATGACTTACTTTGGAAAACTGGAGCTGCACACTCCAGTGTATTTCCTTACTTTGGAAAACTGGAGCTGCAAACCTTTTCTTTTGTTTTTTAATGGAATGTGGATGGAAGGAGGAGGCAGTTTTTATTCAGTATGGTTGGAAAGTAATAGGATTGTCTAAAGTTTTACTAGATTATTAAATTTTTAAGAAACAGTTAATATTATTGGGAAAGGAGAATATAAAAACCATTCCAAGCTATGTTTCCTTTCCCCTACCTCTCAGCAGCCCACCTCCTTCCTCATTAAATTGCCTGCCTTCATAATCATCTTTCTTTCCCTCTTTTGTTGTTAATTGGCTTAAAGTAATTCCAACTAATAAGGACCTTTATAGGCTTTCTGAGGAGTGGCTAGTAGGTTTGAACCACAGACCTTGTGATTAGCAGTCCAGAACTTACTATACAGTGCCATAAATCCCATCCCATTCTCTCTAAAGACATCCCCTAAAGTCCTGGTGTGGCACTGTGGGGTGAATGCACTGGACTGCAAAATTCATTTGAACTGCAAGGTCGGTGATTCAACTTTATCAGCCACTCCTTGAAATCCTATACAGGGTTGCTGTGAGTCAGAACTGACTCCATGGCACTAACTAACAACAATTACAACAAAGTCCTGCGTACTGAAAAACTTGATTTAGATTTGTTGTTCAAATAAAAATAGTTTATTCTTCCACTTCTGACAGTGCAACTGGCAGATAGTAACTTTGTCCCATGAAACAACTCAAAGGTCATAGAAACCACAAGCAGGATTGCAGAGAAATCCAAATACAATTTAAATGGAATAGCCAAAGGAAAACAAGAGCAACCGTTTTTAAAAAGTTACTAGATTACATTCTACTGCATCATAATACTTCAGAAATATTGCAAACAACTTACATTTTCAACTAAAGTGATATAACCATTTTTAATAGTGCTTTGGATCGTTTTGTTTGATTCAAAACATAAAATAAAATAAGAGCCAACCAAACCCTCATTATGATAGCGAGGCATTTGCTGGTGCTAGATTTTATCTTCTTTTAATTGTTTGTAATGTTCAACATGGATACATTTCCATGTTTTCCTCTCAGCACTTCTGCACATTGTAACAGTATGAAAGTTAAGACAGCTGTGCACACAGTCACAAAGGAAACATTTCAAAGACAAGCAAGGCTTGCATTTGCCACTGGTAGCTCATTGTACTTTTTGGCAAAGTATTTCTCATAAAGTGTTATTGACCTTCAATTATGAAACATCTCTAGGTTGTGAATCAAAGGAGCTTTCAAATGTATACATATTGCATAATATATGATGTAATCCATAAAGTTCTTTTAAACCAAAAGCAAGGTTTTATTTTATTTCCTTTTGTTTTTAAATTCAATACTTTTTTGGTTCTTTGGCTTGCATTAAAGTAATCCTTTGAGATATTTAATTCTGAAAGTCAATCTTCGAAGTGCAATTTTAGTAGTAATGTAGTAACTGGTTATTCTCTGTGGTTGCTTCAAGTGAAAATCTCTACTTCATGTGGATGCACTTGGTTTTTTAAAGTAAGCAAATAACTACCTCAATTATCTATATTCATATAAGCACAACTGAATCCTTTTCTACTCACAAATAATCATGATTAATTTACTATTGCAAAAGAAATTTCAAGGAAAAATAATATTACAAATTTAGGATTCCCGGAGTGGTATATGAAAAATTAAACCAATCCCAGAAGAATTATCATAAAATAGGGTAATTTAGAAAACAGTGTTTTTCACAGGCTAATATGTTGTGAGTTATCCTTTTTATAAAGATGTTTAACTTGTTTTATGCTGAAGAATCTTAGAAAACTGGTGATTTGTAAACCTTATATAGTATATATAGTAGATTTTCTAAGAGTCAGAAAATTTTTCTCTTTAAACTGCAAAGGGAATTGTATTAGGGCTAGAAGAGAGTGCTCCTTTGCTTATAACTAATGGTTTTCAACCTGGTGCACAGAGGCAGGGGTAGTTGATATTCTGTTATCACAAGTGACACAAAAGATGGTAACACTTTATACTTTGTTGTTTGTTGTCTTTTACATATAAAATAAAGCATACATTGATAAAAGCTATGCACTTTCATTTCCTATACAGCATTAGTTGAAAACAATGGTTCTCTTCATTTTCTTAATATTTTAATAGCTCTTTTGAGTTTGAAAGTAACTTCAGTAACAGTGATCTTATCTGGAGATATTTAAAATTCTAACAGAAGAAAATGTGGTATACTTGGACTAAGACACAGAAAAACCACAAGCAACTTAGACAAAGGACACTCAGCCAAGAAAATTCATATTAAGGGATGATTTGTATTATTTAAATATTGGATTTTCCCTTCAAATATTCTAACCTAGCAAATGAGAATATATGTGTGTTTCCCTGGTAATAAAAAGCAGTTACATCTCTACGAAAAAAGACAATATATTCTATGATACTTTTTTTTTTTTTTTCTTTTGAAAGAGTTGGAACTATTTCATTATTCTTTTTATTTTCCATTCTGATGGGATTTCACATTATATATGAGAGTTCTCAGAATATGAAGGCTATCTCAGACTTTCAGGCAAAAAATTCACTTTCAACTTTTGAGTTAAGTGAGTCATATAAAAAGATGAGAGTAGCAGTTTTTTGCCAAAGGAAACTGAAGTCAAGAGGGAACTAACTAGAATCTGGAAGGCACGATTTCTAAATTGCCTGGAAAATGCCAAGATTTGATTTAGCAGCCTGTCTAGTCCTTCATAAAAACCACCTGTGTAAGTTCCTACAAAACAGGCTTTGGGCCCTGGGCATTCTTTAATCCTAGTATAGAGTATCATGAATGGCAAAGATCAAATCCTCATTAAGCATAAATATATTTGGATGAAAAAAAATTATCAATGAATTAATCTTTGAACTGAAGAGAAATAAGGAAATAATCAAACCCACTGCACTTGATCCAACTCCTTCCTACTCATAGTGATTCTATAGGACAAAGTGATGGTGGGGGTGGGGGTGATGGTGGTGGTGATGGTGGTGGTGGTTATGTGCTGTGGGGTCAATTAAAACTCATAGTGACCCTGCATAGGGTTTCTGAGTCTGTAAATCTTTACAGGACCACAAAGTCTCACCTTTCTCCCATGGAACAGCTACTGGTTCAAACTGCTGACTTTGAGGTTAAGCAGTCCGACTCCTAAACACTATGATACAGCATTCCTTACAGGACAGACTAGAACTGCTCTATAGGATTTCCAAAATTGTAAGTCTTTAAGAAAGTTGTTGTTGTTATTAGTTGGCATCCAGTTGGTACCAACTCATAGTGACCCTATACACAACAGAACAAAACACTGCCCAGTCCTGGGCAAACCTCAGTTTTGTTGCCACGCTCGAGCCAACTGATGCGACCATTTCCAATCCATCTCACTGGGGGTCTTTCTCTTTTTCTCTGACCCTTCACCCTACCAAACATGATCTCCTTCTCCAGCGACTGGTCCCTCCTGACAATATGTCTGAAGTATGAGAGATGAAGTTTAGCCATCCTGGCCTCCAAGGAGCATTCTGGCTGCACTTCTTCCAACACAGATCTGTTGGGTTTTTTGGCAGCCCATGGCACTTTTAATATTCTCCTCCAACACCATAGCTCTAATGCATCAATTCTCTAGATTGCCCCTTATTAAGGAAGCAGACTGCCCCATATTTCCTCCATAGGCCAACTGATAGGTTTGAACTGTTAAACTTCCAGTTAGAAGTCAAGTGATTTGACCACTGTACAACCAGAGCTTCTCTAAAAATATATATATTGTTGTTTTTGTTAAGTGCTGTAAAGTCAGTTCTGACTCACAGCAACCCTGTATAGGGTTGGTTGAAGAAAAGTCCGTGGGTTTGTACTTCCCCAAAACTGAGTGATATAAAAAATTCAAATGATAAGACTGTATATGCATACAAGAAGACTTTCATCATTATACTGTAAAGGGACAAGAGATGATACTTTACAAACAAAAGAACTGTAGATCCAAAAGGAAAAAAAAAGGCAATGTTAATTTATTGAAGTAAATATGATAAAATAGAAAACAAAATTTAAGAACATGTTCAATCTAGATTCCCAGTCCAAAAAGATCAGAATTTCCTTTTAATATCTCCTAATAATCAATAAAATAAGTATACAGTTTTTGTTTCTGTTTTTGTTTTGATTTTACTAACCTAAAAGGCAATATTGGCAAAGAAAGTGGAAGGCTGATGACTTCTTTCTGGAAATTGTAAAATGAAAGGGATTTATTTTATTTTATTTTTCATGAAAGTAATAGGCAAAGAACAAATGTCACAGAACACAGAAATCAAAGAAAATGATTCCATTTAACCGAGAGGGAAGATAAGCCAGTCACAATCTCCTTTCTCCTTAATATGGGAAAATGATGCAAGACCAGCAAGAACATGACCAGGTAGCCAAACAAAAACCCAGACTGCAGAGGAAAGAGAGATAATACAGGAAACAATATATTACATATATTAAGAAATATTCCAGAAAAATCTCATGAATGGTATATTGGTAGCACAGTGGTTAAGCAGTTGGCTGCTAACCACTAGGTCAGTGTTTGACTCCACCATCACTCAGCAGAACATTTGACAGCCTGTATCTATAAAGATTTATAGCCTTACAAACACAATTTGGCAATTCTACTCTATCATATAGGGTCAGTCAGTATGAGTCAGAATTGATTTAATAGCAATGCATTTACAGGTAGATTATATATTGTCATTATATACATAACATCAATATAGCAATTCAGGAAACTCCCAACCACATAGTCATTGTGTTCCTAGTCCCTGTGAAATTTATTATGTATTTAAAATTATGGAACACACAATAGTTCATAATAACAAATGGATGTTACTTTGAGATGGGCATCAAATCATTACCATTATTTCTGTTTCATTATGCTAACGATATTTTAGTATATCTAGAAATGCTTCATTACTGTTTTTTATAAATAGAAAGATATGCTAGATAATATATACTAAGACAAAGTGAAATCATTCAACAAACTGATGTGGCACTGGAGACATTCACTCATCTATGCAAAGAAATTTGGAAGACAACTACCTAGCCAAGTGCCTGAAAGAGATCTGTATTTGTGCCCATTCCAAAGAGAGGTAACCCAATGGAATGTAGAAATCATTGGACAATATCATTGATATCCTGTGAGAGTAAATTTTACTAAAGTTAATACAAAATCAGCTGCAAGCATACATTGACAGAGAATTTCCAGAGGTTCAAGCTGGATTCAGAAGAGGACGTGGAATGAAGGATGTCATTGCTGACCTCAGATAACTCATGGCTGAAAGCAGAGAATACCAGAAAGATGTTTACCTGTGCTTTATTGACTATGCAAAGGTTTTTGATTGTGCAGATCATGACAAGCTATACAAAGTATGATTATTCTGGAACGCTTAATTGTGCTCATGAGGAATGTATATATAGACCAGTTGTTTTAACAGAACAAGGAGACAGTGAATGGCTTAAAATTGGTGGATGTGCCAGGAAGTTGGTTCTGAATCAGACACTATGCAGGGTTTCAGAGACTGTAAATCTTCATAGGAGCAGAAAGCCTCATCTTT
>NW_006408766.1:10384-12152 GCF_000296735.1 Chrysochloris asiatica
GAAGTAGTTCATCACTCTTTCTTCCTAGTCTGTCTTTGTCTGGAAGCTCATCTGAAATCTGTCCACCATGGGTGACCCTGCTGGTATTTAAAATACAGATGACATAACTTTCAGAATAGCAACTCACAAGCTACTACAGTTAGGTAATTTTAAATTAGGAAATGTGTATGCCAGGGTTGTATTATTTCACTATACTTATTCAACATGTATGTTGAACAATAATCTGAGACTCTGGATTATATGAAGAAAAATGTGGCATCAGAATTGGAGGAAGACTCATTAACAACCTACGATATACAGATGATACAACCTTACTCTTTGAAAATGAAGAGGACTTAAAACACTTACTGATGAAAATCAAAGACCATAGTCTTTGGTATGAGTTACATATCATGGTAAAGAAAACAAAAACCCTCATCACTGGACCAATAAACAACATCCATATCAATGGCGAAAAGATAGAAGTTGTCAAAAACTTCATTTTCCTTTGATCAACCATCAACATTCAGGGAAACAGTAGTCAAGAAATCAAGTGACATATTTCATTGGGCAAATCTATTGCACAAGACCTCTTTAAAGTGTTGTAGAGCAAAGATGTCATTTTAAGGATTAAGGTGCGCCTGATACAAGCCATGCTGTTTTCAATAACCTCATTTGCATGTGAAAGTTGGATAGTGAATAAGGAAGATCAGGGAAGAATTGACGCAATGAGTTATGGTGTTGGAGGAAAATATTCAAAGTACCATGGACTGCCAAAAGCACAAATAGGTCTCTGTTGGAAGAAGTTCAACCAGAATGCCCCTTGGAAGTCAGGATGGCCAGACTTCATCTCACATATTTCGGACATGTTGTCAAGATGGACCAGTCACTGGAGAAGCATATCATGTTTTGTGAAGTGGAGAATCAGAGAAAAAAAGGAAGACAGCCAATAAGAAAGGTTGGCACAGTGACAGCAGCAATGTGCAGCCATAAGCAGCAATGATTGTGAGGTTGGCCCTGGACTGGGCAGTGTTTCATTCTATTGTACATAGGGTTACTATGTGTTGGTACCAACTTAATGGCACCAACAACAACTATAGAAGTCTTGGTGTAGCACTGTGGGCTAATCCACTGTACTGCAAAGTCATTTGAACTACAAGGTCAGTGATTTAAGCTCACCAGCCATTCCTTGGAAACCCTATACAGGGTGTTTGCTCATAAAGACCTGTACACAGTCCAAGAGGCAGTGATCAGCATAAAACAAGGGGATATTAAATGGTATAAAACCAGGAAAAAGTATGTTCCAGAGATGACTTCTTTCACCCTTATACTCAATCTGTATGCTAAGCAAATAATCCAAGAAAGTGGATTTATAAATAAGAACGTGTCATAAGGATTAGAAGAAGATGCATAAAAAATCTGTGGTATGCAGATGATAAAACCTTGCTTGCTAAAAGTCAAAAGGACTTACAATATTGATGAAGATCAAAGAACACAGCCTCTGATAGTAATTGTACATCATTATAAACGAAAGAAAAGTCTTCACAAGCTGACCAATAAATAACTTCATGATAAGTGAAGAAAAGATTGAAGTTGTAAAAGACTTCATATTGCTTGGATCCACAATCAACACTCATGTAAGCAGCAAGCAAGAAAAGAAACGATATATTGCATTGGACAAATCTTTTTTAAAAATACCTCTTTAAAGTATCAAAAGGCAAAAATATCCAATTGAGAACTAAGTTATACTTGACACAAGTCATAGCATTTTCAATTGCCTCATATTCCT
>NW_006408766.1:45724-47289 GCF_000296735.1 Chrysochloris asiatica
GGGAGAAAGATGAGGCTTTCTACTCCCGTAAAGATTTACACCCTCGGAAACACTGTACAGGGTCGCTATGGGTCGGAACCGACTCGACGGCACTTAACAACAACAACAACAAATATATATTTGTGTGTGTTTTTAAGTGCCATCAAGTTGGTTCCAACCCACAGCGACCTGCACCATAGCAACTTGCAAAGGGTATCGAAGGAGCTGCTGGTAATGAACTGCCAACCTTGCAGTTAACCCACAGTGCCACACCAGTTAGGTGCCATCAAATCAGTATCGACTCATAGCAACCCTACGTACAGCAGAACAAAACACTGCCTGATCCTGGGCCCAACCTCACTACTGTTGCCACACTTGAGTCCATCGATGTATACCATATATATATAGACTTATATTGTGGCATTATGGATCAGCACTAGACTGTGAAACACAGGACCAGTAGTTCAAACCTATCTGCTGCTCCTCAGAAACTCTATACAGGGGCACTATGAGTTGGAATTGACTCAATGACACTTAATAATAACAATATATATCTACACACACACATATATATGTCTATTTACCACTCATCGCCATTTTATTATACTGTGGTAACTAGTGTGTTGCTAAGATGCAGGAAGTCATACCATCGGTGTTTTAAATGACACTGTAGGATAAATATAGGACAGCTAACCATAAGGTTGGAGATTCAAACCCACAGGCCACTCCTTGGAAACCCTAAATAGGGTCATGAGTCAGAACTAACTCAAATGCACTTAACAACAACAACAACACGGTCACCAATGGTAGACAGGTTTCAGCTGGTTTTTCAGACGAAGAGAGACTAGGAAGAAGGAGAGGCAGGCTACTTCTGAATGCTTAGCCACCGAAAATCTTATGAACAGCATCAAAATGAAAATCTTTGGAAAACCCCTTATGAGATGGACTGGTACAGTGGCAGATACAATGAGTTCAAGTACAACAACAATTGTGAGGATGGTACAGGACCAGGCAGTGTTTTGTTCTGCTGTGCATAGGGTCACTATGAGTCAGAGCCAACTTGATGGAACTTAAAACACATACACACACACATATATACATATATATGAATATACGTTATGTATGTTGCTAGGGGCCATCGAGTCGGTACTGACTCATAGTGGCCTTATGAACAACAGAACAAAACACTGCACTGCCCGGTCCTGTGACAATCTCACAATGCTTGAGCCCATTGTCTTTCCGACACTGCCAGTCCATCTCATTGAAGGTCTTTCTCTTTTTTCCAGACCCTCCACTTTACCAAGTATGGTGTCCTTCTCCAGGGACTGGTACTTCCTGATAATATGTCAGGAGTATGAGAGACAATGTTTGTTCATCCTGGCTTCTAAAGGGCATTATGGCTATACTTCTTCCAAATCAGATTTGTTTGTTATTTTGGCAGTCCATCCACGTAACTTTTAATGTTCTCCTCCAACACTATAACCCAAAAGCACCAATTCATCTATGATATTCTTTATTCATTGCCCAATTTTCACATGTATTTGAGGTAATTAAAAATACTATGGTTTGGGTCAGGTGTACCTTAG
>NW_006408766.1:47444-48755 GCF_000296735.1 Chrysochloris asiatica
GATAGATAGATAGATAGATAGATAGATAGATAGATAGATAGATAGATAGATAGAAGATAGATCACTGTAGGTTAATGAGCTGGACCGCAAAGTCATTGAGATCTGCAAGGTCAGTGGTTCAAGATCACCAGTCACTCCTCAGAAACCCCATATAGGGTTGCTATGGGTCAGAATTTACTCGATGACATTTAAAAACATAGTTGTTGTTGTTTATGACAGAGGTGATTCCTACTCATAATGACCACGTATAATGTTTCTGAGAACAGCTGGCTTGCAAGAACGTTCAACTTTGTGGCTTCCAGTACAGTCCCTATCCTACAGTGTTAAACATGAGCTATATATGCACATATAAATATATTGATGCTATTGTTAAAGAGCTGCTCTGAGTCAGAACTGACTCAATGGTATATAACAAAAACAAGATAGAGGTATAATTATAATATGTCTATACTATTGTTATTAAAAGCCTTTGAGTTAAATCCAACTCATAGTGAAGGAAGAAGTCCAAGGTGTATTGAAGGAATTGGCAATGAACAAATTGAAGGAGCAAAAACTGAAAATTTTCAAGAAAGTGAGATGCTATAGAAACACTCACTTATCTAGGCCAAGAAATTTGGAAGACAACTATTTATGCACATTCCAAAGAGAGGTGACACAACAGAATGCAGAAAATATCGGACAATATCTTGGACATCCCATTCGAGTAAAGTTTTATTAAAGGTAATACAAAAATGGCTGCAAACATACATTGACAGAGAATTTCCAGAGGTTCAATCCGGATTCAGAAGAGGATGTGGAATGAGGGATATCATTGCTGATGTCCGATGGATCTTGGAGGAAAGCTGAGAATATCAGAAAGAGGTTTACCTGTGCTTTATTGACTATGCAAAGGTTTTCGATTGTGTGGATCATGAAAACTTTGGGCAACATTGGGAAGTATCAGTATTCCAGAACACTAAATTGTGCTCATGAAGAATCTGTACATGGACCAAGAGGCAGTTGTTCAAAAAGAACATGCAAACACTGAATGGTCTAAAATTCAGAAAGGTTTGCGACAGGATTGTATTCTTTCAGCTGTATGCTGAGCAAATAATCTGAGAAGCTGTATTATATGAAGAAAAATGTGGCATCAGCATTGGAGGAAGACTCATTAACAACATGAGATATGCAGATGATACTTAAAATACTTACTGATGAAGATCAAAGACCACAGTCTTTGGTATGGATTGCATCTCAATGTAAAGAAAACAAAAGTCCTCACCACTGGACCAATAAACAACATTCTTATCAATGGAGAAAAGATTGAAGTTG
>NW_006408766.1:49387-49987 GCF_000296735.1 Chrysochloris asiatica
TGACCCTGCACAGGGTTTCCAAGGCTGCAAATCTTTATGGGAGCAGAAAGCTTCATCCTTCTCCCATGGAACAGCTGGTAGTTTTGAACTGCTGAACTTGAGGCTAACCACCCTATTCTTAACCACTATGCTAACAGAGCTCCTAACAACAACATAGTGAACCTGTATATGGTTTCCATGGCTGTAAATCTTTATGTGAGCAGAATGCCACATTTTTTTTACCACTGAGAAATTAGTAATCTTGAATTCCCACTCTAGACATTAGCAGTGTAGTGCTAATCCTACAGAGCCACTATGTTCCCAGAGATAGATAGATAGACAGAGACACTTAGACAGATAGCAAGACAGATATAGAGGTCATTTTTGTTAAGTGCTATCCAAAGAGTTTGGACTCATAGAGATATTATACAGGGTTTCCAAGGAATGAAAACTGCTGGGTTTAAACTGTGGAACTTTTGACTAGCTGTCAAGTACCTATTCTACAGCACCACAGCATTGTTGTGAAATGACTTTGAGACCCCGCATGAGTATTCCGACCCTGTATGAGTATTACAAGTAGTGGCTGAATTTGAATTGTCCACCTTTCAGTACAGTGGTTAT
>NW_006408766.1:50944-57198 GCF_000296735.1 Chrysochloris asiatica
ATTCTTTTCAAACATCATAATTTAAATGTATCAATTCTTCGTTCTTTCATCTTCATTGTTCAGCTGTCATATTTCACATGCATATGAGGCTACAGAAAACACTTGGATTGTGTTAATTCTACTTTAGTTCTTATAGTGACATCATTGTTTTCTATTACTCTTAAGAGATCTTTTTTAGAAGACTTTCCTAATGTAACATATCATTTTATTTTTGGACTAATATCTTCATTGTTGACTTTGATCACAAGAAAAATAAATCTTTGACATCTTCAGTCTTCTTCATTTAACACAATTCACTATAAACTGTTAACCTTTGCAAGAAGGTGTTAAATGAAAGTATTGAAAATTTAATTTACTGATGGAAATTGGGGTAAAAAAGGCAACCGGGTATTATGTTAACCTAAGTTTGATAGACAAAGTACTGATGGCACAGTGGTTAAAGTTCTAGACTGCTAGCAAAAGGTCAGAGGTTCAGAGCCACCAACTACTCCAAGATTTATCAGTCTGCCTCTGTAAGATTTACAACCTTAAAAACCCTATAGGGCAGTTCTACTCTGCACACAGAGTCACTGTGAGTCAGAATTGAGCTGATGGCAGTAGGTTTTAAACTTTTTAGAGACAAAACATGATTTGTTTATTACCTCATGACATTTGAAGTTTATTTTCAGAACACATTGTTTAACAACAACAAAAAAGAACAAGGACGAGTTGTTCTTTATTTTCTAAATGCTTCAGAAACTTACTGTGAAATGTAATTTTCCATTAGCCTTCCCTTTCATAATGATTTCTGGCTACCTCTGAGTTAACTCTCATTTTGGCATAGTTTTTGACTATTTGGATGACAGTAATTTTCCCAAAAACTAAATAAAATGTTTCAATATATTTTGCACAGACAGTTGTACATCCCCAATATTAAATAACACACAAACAACTGAACAAACAAGAAGTCTATGCTATTTTAACAAAAGTCCATACAGAAAAAAGATGATATAATATTATTATAAAACCATATAAATTCAAATTTGTAAATATATTTAAAATTATAAATATTTATGATGCTGTGGGTTGACACCCTGGATTGCAAGGTCAGTTTGAACTACAAGCTTGGCAGTTCAAGATCACCAGACTCTCCTCAGAAACTCTATACAGGGTCACTATGAGTCAGGACTGACTCCAAGGCACTACACAACAACAATAACAGCATGTCAAGATTATATAAGTATATATTACATTTATTCTTCTTTATAAACCTATATTTAATATGGTTTAGTTCTCTCTAATCCTGAAAATCAATTTCTGTAGTTTGGTTAAGATCGTATCCTGACTGAACATAGTGTTTTATTTATGATTTCTGAAAATATCTAACATGCCCTAAGCATCTATCCACAGCTCATTCATGTTCAGGTCGCAGATACAAAAACACCTTCAGGAAGTGTGCCTGAGATTCCAATAGCTATTCTACGCCCAAGTTTCATATGTTAGGTCATGATGTACCTAAGAACAAGGTAATCATCACAGCCTTGCTTTCATTTCTACATTCCCTCATTCAAACATCATCTAGACAAATTAGAATGTTTAAGTTGGAGCTATATAAGTTAATGTGAGTAATCACATTAATTGTAAATTCTATTAAAAGTATGCTACTTAAGGGAAAGGACCATTTCCTATTCACTCTTTTCCCACTCACTCCCCACACCTAACCCTACATTTATATGTAAACTATGTTGACTACATTTATTACAGAAGTAATTAATATTCATTATTGATATCCATGGGTATACTTTTAGTAAAAATCCTAAATTTTACAAACTCAGTAAGTGTTAAGAATAATAAGAAGAATGTTTTACAAAAACAACTAGTTCAATAAAAATTAAATATGAACAATTATTTAATTAGAGGAATCAGTTAATCCACCTTCATCAAACAACTCACAATTGATTAAAGTTGTTGTTGTTTTAAAATGCCATTGAGTCAGTTATACTCATAAGGACCCTGTATAGTGCCAGAAGACGAGCCCCTCAGATTGAAAGCCACTCAAAATGTGACTGTGGAAGAGCTGCCTTCTCAAAGTTGACCTTAAGGATGTGAATAGAGTAAAGTCCTTGGGACTTTCATTTACTGATGGGGCACAAGTGAAAATGAAGATAAAGGGCTGTAAAAACTGATTAATAATTGGAGCATGTAACGTATGAAGTATGGATCTAGGAAAATTGGAGACGTTAAGAAATGAAATGGAACATGTAAACATTGACATCCTAGGCATTTAAGAGATGAAATGGATTGTTATTGAACATTTAGAATCTGACAATCACATGATTTAGTACGTTGGGAATGACAAATTGAAGAGGAATAACATCACATTCATCATCAAAAGAATATGAGGTACAATGCTGTTGGTGATAGGATACCATCCATACATCTATAAAGATCAGATAATACAACTATTTCTCAAACTTATGAACCAACCATTAAAACCAGTGATAGTGAAATTAAAGAATTCTACCAACTTCTTTAGTCTGAAACTGATCAAGCATTGATTCTAGATATATTGCTAAATTACCAGAGATTGGAAAGCAAAGGTTAGAAACAAAGACAAGCACTAGTTGGAAAATATGGCCCTGATGATTGAAATGATGCTGGAGGTTCCATGGTAGAATTTTGAAAGACCAATTATTTGTTCATTGCAAATACCTTTTTTTAAACAACATAAAGGATGACTATAAACGTGGACCTCACCAGATGGATACACAGAAATCATACTGACTACATCTGTGAAAAGTGATGGTGGAGAAGCTCCATATCATCAAGCGAAAATGAGGCTAGAGACAGACAGTGGAACAGATCATCAACTGTTCATATGCAAATTTAGGCTAAAGCTGACAAAAAATAAAACAAGTCCACAAGAGCCAAAATATGACCTTGAATATATTCCTCCTGAATTTAGAGATTATCTGAAGAACAGATTTAATGCATTAGACATTAATGACCAGATGTGTTGTTGGAGGATATCAAGAACATCATACAGGAAGAAAGAAAAAGGTCATTGGGTAGACAAGAAAAAAAAAAAGCCAAAATGGATGCCAGAAGAGACTTGAAACTTGCTGTCCCGCATAGAGATGTGAAAGCAAATGGAAGAAGAGGTACAAGAGCAGAACAGAAAATTTCACAAAGGTTAGCTCACGAAGTCAAAGACAAATATTATACCAAAATGTACAAAGTCCTGGAGTTAGAAAACCAAAACGGAAGAACACAATCAGCATTTTTCAAGCTGAGGGAACTTAAGAAGAAATTCAAACTTGACTTGTGATATTGAAAGATTCTCTGGGCAAAATATTGAATGATGTAGAAAGCATGTAGAAAGAAGATGGAAAAAAAAAATAGTCAATGTTCAAACATTTCAAGATCTAGCGCCAATGATACTGAAGGAAGAAGTTCAAGGTGCATTGAAGGAATTGGCAAAGAACAAGGCAGCAGGAACCCATGTAACACAATTGAAATATTTCAACAAAGTGAGGAAGCATTGGAGGCACTCACTCATCTATGGCAAGAAATTTGGAAGCGACCCTATACACAACAGAACAAAACACAATCTGGTCCTGTGCCAACCTTACAATTGTTGACACATTTGAGCCCAATGATGGTGCCACTTTGACACTCCAACTTGCTGGCGGTCTTCCTCTTTTTCTCTGACCCTCCACCTTACCAAACATGATATTCTTCTCCAGCCACTGGTCCCTTCTGACAATATGTCCTAAGTATGAGAGACGAAGTTTGGCCATCCTGGCCTCCATGGAGCATTCTGGTTGCACTTCATCCAACAAAGATCTGTTTGCTCTTTTGACAATCAATGGTACATTCAATATTCTTCACTAATACCGTAAATCAAATGCATCAATTCTTCTATGATCTTTCTTATTCTTTGCCCAATTTTTGCCTGAATATGAAGCTATAGAAAACATCATGGATCCAGGCGGTCAAACTGACATCTTTGCTCTTCAACACTTCAAAAAAGGTCTTATGCAGCAGATTTGCCTAATGCAATGTATCCTTAAATTTCTTGACTGCTGCTTACATTAATGTTGATAGTTGATCCAAGAAGAGTAAAGTCTTTGACAACTTCAATCATTTCTGCATTGATACGAATGTTGTTAATTGATCTAATGGTGAGGATTTTTGTTTTCTTTACATTAAGTTGAAATCCATTCCAAAGGCTGTGGTCTTTGATCTTTATCAGTAAATATTTAAAGTCCTATTCATTTTTAGCAAGCAAGCTTGTATCAACTGTATAACGCAAGTTGTTAATGAATCTTCCTCCAATCCCGTTGCCACATTTTTCTTCATATAACCCATCTTCTTGGATGATTTGCTCAGCATACAGACTGAACAAGTATGGTGAAAAGATACAATCCTGTCATACACCTTTCCTAATTTTAAATGTTTCAATGTTCCCATGTTCTGTTTGAACAACTGCCTCTTGGTCTATGTACAGGTTCCTCATGAGCACAATTAAGTGTTCAGGAATACTCATTTTTCACATTGTTGTCCATAGCTTGTCATGAGCCACACAATTGAAAGCATTTACATAGTCAATAAAGCACAGGTAAACATCTTTCTGGTATCCTCTGCTTTCAGCCAAGATCCATCTGACATCACCAGTGATATCCCTTGTTCCACATCCTATTCTGGATCTGGCTAGAACCTCCAGAAGTTCTCTGCCAATGTATGGTTATAGCTGTTTCTATATTACTTGCATAAGATATCAAAGATATTGTCCGATAATTTCCAAATTCCGTTGGGTCATCTCTGTTTGGAATGTGCACAAATATGGATCTCTTCCTATCAGTTGGCCAGATAGTTGTCCTCCAAATTTCTTGGCATAGATAAGTGTCTCCTGTGTGCCTCACTTTTTTGAACATTTCAATTTGTATTCCATCAATTCCTGGTGCCTTTTTCTTTGCCAATTCCTTCAATGCACTTTTGACTACTTATTTCAGTGTCATTGGATCTTGATCATATGCTACCTCTTGAAATGGTTGAACATCAGTCATTTCCTTTTGCTACAGTTACTCTGTGTAGTCCTTCCATCTTCTTTTGATGCTTTCTGAATCAATCAAAAATTTGCCCAGAGATTCCGTCAATAACGAAGCCAAGACTTGATATTTGTCTTCAGTTCCTTCAGACTGAGAAATACTGAGTGTGTTCTTCCCTTTTGGTTTCCTAACTCCAGGTCTTTGCACATATAGTTATAATATTTGTCATTGTCTTCTTGAGTTGATCTTTGAAATTTTCTGTTCAGCTCTTGTACCTCCTAATTTCTTCCATTTGCTTTAGCATCTCTACACAGGAGAGCAAGTTTCAGAGTCTCTTCTGACATACATTTTGATCTTTTCCTTCTTTCTTTTCTTCTTAATGACTGTTTTCTTCCTGTATGATGTCCGCGATGTCATCCAACAATTTTTCTGGTCTTCATTTTTTAATGTTTAATGTATCAAATCTGTTCTTCAGATGGCCTCTAAATTCTGGTTGGATATATCCAAGGTCATATTTTGGCTCTCGTGGATTTGTTTCCATGTGCTTCAGCTTCAGTCTGAATTTGCATATGAGTAATTTATGGTCTGTTTCACAGTCTGCCCCTGGCCTTGTTTTGGTTGATGATATGGAGCTTTTCCACCATCTCTTTCCCTAGATGTAGTCAATTTGATTTCTGTGTATTCCACCTGCTGAGGTCCATGCTTAAAGTAATCTCTTATGCTGTTTAAAATGTATTTGAAATGAACAAATCATTGGTTTTGCAGAATTCTTTTATGCATTCTCCAGTTTCATTTCTATCACCAAGGCCATGTTTTCCAAAATCTAATC
Organism: Chrysochloris asiatica; assembly: GCF_000296735.1. Lineage (NCBI taxonomy): Eukaryota > Metazoa > Chordata > Mammalia > Afrosoricida > Chrysochloridae > Chrysochloris > Chrysochloris asiatica. Next base: position 56,804 of record NW_006408766.1, read on the forward strand.
CTTCCTCTTTGTTCCAACCTTTGCTTTCCAATTGCCAGGAATGGTCAATAAATCTTGACTATATGCCAATCAATTGCAGGTTGAAGAAGTTGGTAGAATTCTTCTATTTCATCCTCATTGGTGCAAAAATTTGAATTATAGTGGTGTTAACTGGGCTTCCCTGGAGGTGCATGGATATTACCCTACCACAGACAGCATTGTACCTCATGACTGATATTGATATGTTCTTTTTGACAATGAGTGTAACACCATTCATCTTCAATTTGTCATTCCTGGCATAGTAAACCATATGATTGCCAGATTCAAAATGGCCAATACAAGTCCATTTCAGCTCACTAATTCTTACGATGTCAATGTTTTTGTGTTCCACTTCATTTTTTACAAATTTTAATTTT
>NW_006408766.1:58448-60154 GCF_000296735.1 Chrysochloris asiatica
GCTGAAGCTGAAGAAAATGAAAATAAGGGCATGTGAGCCATGATGCAACCTTGAATATATCCCACCTGAGTTTAGAGACCAACTCAATAACTTTTTATGCACTGAATAATAGTGACTGAAGACCAGGCAAGGTATAAAATAACATCAAGAACATAATCTACTAAGAGTACAAAAGTCAACAGAAAGACAGGAAAGAAAAGACTAAGTTGAATGTTAGTAGAGACAATATAACTTTCTCTTAAACCAAGTTAGCTAATGAAACAAAAACACGGTGAAGTAAAAGAGCGCAACAGAAGATTTTAATGAACAGATCAAGAAGACTAAGTATTATAATTAAACATGCAAATAACTGGATATAGAAAACCAAAAGAGAAGAACAGTCTCAGCATTTCTTAAGATGAAAGACTAAAGGAAAAATTCAAGACTCAACTTGCAATAATGGAAGTTTCTATGGGCAAAATATTTATTGAGGCAGGACACATTAAAAGAATACAGAAGCAATACACAAAGCCATTGTACCAAAATTAATTGGTTGATATTTAACTATTTCAAGAAGTAGTATATAATCAAGAACTTATGGAATTGAAGGAAGAAGTCCAAGTTGCACTGAGGGCATCGACCAGAAAAATGAGGCTCTAGGAACTGATGGAATACCAACTGAAATATTTCAATGAACAGATGCAATGTGGGAAGCACTCACTATTCTATTCCAGGAAAATTGTAATTTACCTAACAACTGACTAGAAACAAGACAGAACTAAATAGGAGTGGCACATTCCTATGGAGACAGGTAAAGGATAGGCAGAGGGCTACACATGGGATTGGACAGGGTTGGGCAGAGGTCCCACAGTGCCAGTCTCATGTGATCTGGCAAGATTAATGTGTGGGTGCAGGAGTACAATGCCCTGGCCATGTAGAGCTGCTGTGTGGTCAGTAAGACCCATCTGAGTCAAGAGAAGGATACAGAATCCCTCTGTGCCTGGTGCTTTAGACCTGCCCTGAAAGGACTAAGTGGAAGGTGGTTCGAATGCTCCCACTGTGGTAACCAGCCATGATGATGGCAGGGTTGATTGTGTATGGCTTTAGTGTATAGATCCGCATACATCCTAGGCTGCAACTGGCCACATTTGCAAGGATGTTTCTGAGGTATGAAAAGTGATTTCTTTTCAGCATTGAAAAAAGTTGATTTATAGAGCAGAGAAGGAATCCTGCCAAGAGAGGTGCTCTTACTGAGAACCAAATATCCACCTAACAGAAACTTCAATGAAGACTTAGCACTGAGTCTATTAAATAGGAAAACAAAACAAAACAAAACAAAGTACCTGAACTTGCAGTCACCAACATGTAAAAATATTGGTATACTATGTTTATGAAAATAATGTGCAGTGTTGTATGGTACATAAAACATACAGTGAGTGTTACTTGTGTAAATAAGTGATATATTTTGCTTAATTAATTCATAAATCTCCCAGTATATTTCCAAACTATATAATTTGCCAATAATGTGATTTTTCCAAAGATGTAACATATTATCTTGGTAATTTAAAAGGTAGTTTCACTGCATTACCCCATCTGAGAATCACAAAAAGCCCTATGATTAATTAGAGGTCATTTTTTACTCTAATTCTAATACCAAAGTTATTTTGTTTTTCTTTGCTAGATCTGACCAGTCTTCTTAGAACATACTTTTCTTTAAACTTGTAGGT
>NW_006408766.1:60348-68864 GCF_000296735.1 Chrysochloris asiatica
TCAGCACACAGTCTCTCTCCCTCTCTGGATTTAAAGTCTCCAGCTGCTCCATCACTCCACGTCATCATCTCTGGCTCCATTTCAGGCATCACTGCTTCTCTGGGTAGGGTCCCACTCTCTGCTCTTCTCCCTTGATGGTCCTAGGGACCTCCGCTCCTAGACTCTATCTCTGTGGCTGCTGCTTTTTGATATCTTTCTCATATGACACAGACTCACATACCAAACAAATAAACATTTAAACAAAAAACACATGGAGCTAAAGACCAAAATCTCAGGAGACATCAAGGTCAATTGGCATAATAGTTCACAAAGACTGTTTCTTCAATATTGGTTTGTTGAGTAGCTGCTATTGTTGTTGTTATATGCCATGGAGTTGGTTCTGACCCATAGAGACCCTGTACAGGGGTTCCAAGGCTGCACAAAGCCTCATCTTTCTCCCATGGAACAGCTGGTAGTTTCGAACTGCCAACCTTGAGGATAGCAGCTCACTTCATTAACTACACTACCAGAGGGGCCTTAAAAACTTGTGGATGGCAACTGCTGAGAGAAGAAAAGTGTAAAGAAAAGTGAAGATGTATGGAAACAGCTTGTCCAAGGGACCAAGTAAACCTCAGCTACTACACTCCTGAGACCAACAAAATGAGATCGTATCTGGCTACCACTAAGAACAGTTCTGAAAATCATCACTCTAGAAGATCCTGACTAAAGAAATAGAAACAAATGAGAACAAAATTCAAACTTGAAAAAATAAAAAAACAGGCTTACTAGTCAGATAGAGAATGATGGAACTCCTGATATAATTGTTGTTAGTCAGTTGTCAGGCCTGAGATAGAACTCACTTCTATGGTTCAAGTCTCTGCCAGATAACAGACAAAATTTACCACAAGTTCAGCAGTTCAAGCCCTCCAGCAGCTCTCCAGGCGAAAGATGAGGTTTTCTGCTTCCATAAAGGTTTTCAGCCTTGAAACACTACACAGAGTTACTGTGAGTCAAAACAGACGCAAGTCAATGGAACGTAACAACAACAATAACAACATAAAGTAAACAACAGCAAAAGGGAGGTATGGACTCCTTACAATAAACAATCAGTTGAGATTAGAAGGGGAACATTTGCCCAAGGGCAAAGGTCAGAAGTTAGGAAGGAGTCAGAAAGAAGAAGGAATGAACCCTGAAACTTGGAAAAAAAAAACTGAAATAAGTCAACTCATATTAGGGCGGTTGCAAATAATACCATTAAACAAAATGTGTATGAATTGTTCAATGGAAAACTGATTTGTTCTCTAAACTTCCACCTAATTCCTATTAGAAAGTAAAAAAGAAGAAAATAGAATCCACTTAACAATAACAAAACCTACTATCTTCAGGCAGAATTTTTATTCATAGCAGCAATCCAGTGGTAGTGGACAGAGTAGAATTGCCCCATAAAGTTTCTAAGGTTGTAAATCTTTAGTGAGAAGACTGACACATTTTTACCTTCTTGTTGTTGTGTTGTTGTCAAGTGCCGTCAAGTCGATTCTGACCCATACCGACCCTGTAAAGGGTTTCCAAGGTTGTAAATCTTGACGGGAGTAGAAAACCTCATCTTTCTCCCGCAAAGTGGCTGGTAGTTTCGAACTGCTGACCTTAAAGTTCGCAGCCCGATTCGTAACCACTACACTACCAAAGCGCCTTCTTAGCAACTAGTAAATTTGAACTGCTGATTTCTCAATTAGCAGCCAAATGTTTTAACTGTTCAAGTCACCCAGTTGTGATTGACTATAGAAACTTTTATATATAAACAGTTATAAAGTTAAAATACCTTTATAAAAATAAATACCTAAAATTATTCCCGTATAAAATAGCGTAGAGGTTACGAGTCGGGCTGCCAACCGCAAGGTCAGCAGTTCGAAACTATCAGCGTTTCTGTTGGAGAAAGATGAGTTCTGCTCCCATAAAGCTTTACAGCCTCTGAAACAGTATACAGGATGGCTATGAGTCGGAACCGACTCCACGGTACTTAACAACAACAACATATTTAATACATAAACGATGGTTGTTGTTGTTGTTATGTGCCGTGGAGTCAGTTCCAACTCATAGCGACCCTGTATAGGGTTTCTGAGGCTGTTTAGTAGGATTAAAATTTTCACAGAGGCTCTTTAATCGTGCATCTACCTTGTTAGCTCTGGTAGCGTTGTTGTTGTTGTCAGGTGCCATCGAGTCAGAACTGACTCATAGCGACCCCTTGCACAGCAGAATGAAAACAATGTCGGATCCTGGGCCAACCTCACTACCGCTGCCACACTTGCGTCCATCAATGATGCCACCTGGCCGATCCATCTCATTGGGGGTCTTCCTCTTTTTCTCTGACCCTCCACCTTAACCAGCATGACATCCTTCTCCAGCGACTGTTCCCTCCGGACAATATGTCCAAAGTATGAGAGACGAAGTTTAGCAGCAGTCAAGATACCAAACGAAGTATTGCATTAGGCAAATCTGCTGCACAAGACCTTTTTTAAAGTGTTGAAGAGCAAAGATGTCAGCTTTAGGACTAAGGTGCGCCTGACCCAAGGCATGGTATTTACAATAACCTCATATGCATGTGAAAGCTGGACAGTGGATAAGGAAGACCATAGAAGAATTGATGCTTTTGAGTTATGGTGTTGGAGGAGAATATTGAAAGTGCCATGGGCTGCCAAAAGAACCAATAGATCCGTTTTGGAAGAAGTGCAGCCACAGTGCTCCCTAGAGGCCAGGATGGCCAAACTTTGTCTCTAATACTTTGGACATATTGTCAGGAGGGAGCAATCACTGGAGAAGGATATCATGTTTGGTAAGGTGGAGGGTCAGAGAAAAAGAGGAAGACCCCTAATGAGATGGATTGGCGAAATGTTTGAATCGATGGACTCAAGCGTGGCAACAGTAGTGAGGTTGGCCCAGGATCAGGCAGTGTTTCATTCTGCTGTGCATAAGGTCGCTATGGGTCAGTATCAACTTGATGACACCTAACAAAAACAATATAGTCAAGCATGTATTTTTTTTATAATATGATAGGATATAACCTAACATAACATTTTCATTAACACATTAAACATATTCAGAACAAAAATTAGTGAAATTAATAAATAAAGAAAGAAAAGGTAAATGTAAGTGGGAAGAAATCCTCTCTCTGGGAATTTTGAAGTGGGAGTGTACAGAAATAAATTTCTAAAATATAGTAATCGAAACGCTATTAAAGGTGGTAATACAAAATATGAAATATTAAAGGAGTAAAATATTCACAGACATGCCAATGAATTGAGCTAATCATATGCCATGATGCCTTCACAAACTAGAACGTATACATCTGTTTTTCTAAATTTTTCTTCCATTTGAAAAGAAAATGATTATCTTTTCCCAGTCCCCTGTGTGTGTCACTCTACTGGACAATTTCTTTTCATATGTGTCATATATAATTTTACATCTTCTACGGGTGCTTTTATTCCATTTTACATTTATGGAAAATAATATAAGGCTGGAGACTTGAGCAACTTGCTGAAAGTCAGAATTATTTAAGGATATGGTAGAATTCAGTCTCCTGGTATGGTGCTGTAAGGTAAGTGCTGGACTATGAACCACAAGCTCAACAGTTCAAACCCACCAAGTGCTCCATGGAAACCCTACTGTGAGTCAGAACTGACTCAGTACAGCATTTAAATGCAGGTTGGCCTTACTCTGAATTAGTACCTTTTCACTGAAGTGAGAAACCTGGACATGCTATTTTGGAGTAGTGCTGTCTCCATTGTTATAAATTATAATAAAGATTGAGAAAGAAGAAGAGATAAGGATAGCAGTTATGTACTTGTTGTATAAATATTATATAAAAACGAACTCATATTTAAAAGGAAATAACTATATATGCAAATAAATTATTGACTCAAAACATTTACAATCCTTTGAATATTAGCATTTAAATGTTAGTAGTTGAAAGTGGTGATCTTATCAAATAACTCCTAATTATTTCTAATTATTCAAGAATTCATACTCTCCTTATTTATGTCAAAATTATCTTATATTTTTGCATAAAATAGCAATACTACCTTTACTTATAACCTTCTTTGATTTTGTTGAGTCAATACATGTTAGGCAGCTGTATTCAACCAGGAATTTCTGTCTCTTATAAAGAGGCAGATGAAGGATTCAGAGGCCTGTTTAATCTTGCTCTTCTGCAGAGATTATTGTTGCTATTATTGCTAAGTGTTGTTGAGTTGGCTACAAATCATAACGGCCCTGTTTAGGGTTCCCAAAGAGCATCTGGTGAGTTTGAACTGCTGACCTTGTGTTTCACAGTCCAGTGCTGATCTGACAGAGCCACACCAGAAGTTAAGCTTAGCCATATGAAATTTAAAAAAGCCTCCTGTATAGGAATAATTAAATAATTAAGGAAAATTATCATTAATTTATAAATAACTCAAAATAATTGTAAACCAAATGAAAGGAACTAAAAAATAAATCTTGTTTCTTGTTTCATCACTTGCTCCACACTCAAGGTCAATTGTTAGCTATTCATTGACTTCCTAACCTAATACACAAGTCTCGCATAGAATGAAACCATAAAAGACATGCAGAAAATTCAAGAAAGGAGCTGACTGGAAAAAAAAATAAAATAATGCTGTGAGTGTAATGATCAAGTAGGAATTAACCATGATATATTTTTTGTAAAATATATTGCACCTTGTGAGATGACTGGTAATGCATTTTCATGTCAATAATTGTGCATTACAATTACTTCTAGCTAAAAGCACTTGTCACTCATGATACACTCCATTACATCCGGCATTTTGTGATGCCAATTCCATTGGGATTCCGAAAAAATAATACCCTCATTAACAGAGTGATAAGTATTTGAATGCTGTGCCAACATTTAACTCATGTCTGCCAAGGAAAGGGGAAAATGTTCTTTATTGATTGAAAAGAGGATTTTGTTTGAAGATAATTGACTCTGAGTCTTTCATTGACATAGTACCACCTCCGGAAGAAACATATGCCCAACTTAGAAAACAAAGATTAGATATAAGAGGCTGATCACTTTCTCCTTACTCAAGCACAGCTCCTATTGACTTGAGTGAAATTCTGTCTGCTTGTGAATCAAAGGAAGATAGATTAGATAGGCCACTTTAGAAGCAGAAACATTTCTTCAAATAAGATTCTTACACTGAAGTAAGGCTTAAGAGGTACAGAGAGAGAGCTATAAATTCCACACAGAAAAATATGGGGAAACAGCAGGATGCAAAAGAAAAAAAAAAAATGTAGATACATGCACAGAAAATAATGATCACATTACAATAACAATCACTAGTTAAGACAAGGTGTTCAGTTTCGGAAGGCATACAATTTAGATGCCAATGGAATATATATATATATATGTGGAGAGAGAGAGAGAGAGAGAGAGAGAGAGAGAGAATGTCAACAGTAAGAGGATAAAAAGGGGCTCCCCTACATTCCACATTCCACCTTAACACCCAGTTCCAAATTATTTTATCCTCTTACTGTTGACATTCTCTCTCTCTCTCTCTCTCTCTCTCTCTCTCTCTCTCTCTCTCTCTCTCTCTCTCTCTCTCTCTCTCTCTCTCTCTCTCTCTCCACATATATATATAGGGCGGAGTCCTAGTGTGGGTTAATGAGCTGGAATGCAAATCAGTTTGAACCACAAGGTCAACGTTTGAAGATCACCAGCTGCTTCTTGGAAATCCTATACAGGATAGCTATAGGTTGGAACCGACTCCACAGCACTCAAAAACAACAACAATATATATGGAGGCAGTGCGCTGTGGAGTTGCTTCCAACTCATAGTGATCCTGATATATGTATTTATTTAAGCAATATATGAGGGAAGGTCAAACATGTAATATATATTTATTAAACAAAAATATCATAATGTAAAAAAAAAATCATAATGTGAAGTGATTATTTCTTGACATATCCTCCATCTAGGTCTACACACACTGAAGGCAGTGTTTCCACATCTTTAACCCACCTGAAAATAGTTATACGTTCTTTGATTTATATCAAGTCAGAATGGAAGTGTTGCAGTTCACACGGGACTCTAATTGTGTTCCTTATCAATATACTTTCAGTTTGGGGAATAAGAAGAAGTTTGAAGGGGCAACATCAGGGATATAGGGTTAGGGTACATTTTCCCAACAAAATTCTCATAAGATACCTCTTACTGTTCTTCAAGATTCAGCAGATGCATTGTTGTGATAATGAATGAAAATCAAATTCCCTGTCATAACTTTTCTGGACTTTTTAACCACCAATGTAGTTTCCTTTTTCTGAAAACTTCTTAATAAACTCCTGTAAGCACTCAATGTCCTTTAAGAAAAATCTATCAAGATTAACCCTTTGCAGTCCAAAAAACAGTGTAACCTTCTGTGTTTCACTGCCTTGAATTTAATTGACTCAGAAGTCACTCTTTTGACTGGATTTTATTTTATGTATTTATTTTTGAAGTTGCCAAGGACTTTATTTTTCTTGGATCCACAATCAACGCTCATGGAAGAAGCAGTCAAGAAAGCAAAGGACGTAATGCATGGGCAAATCTGCTACAAAAGACATCTTTAAAGTATTAAAAAGCAAAGATGGTGCTTTGGGGACTAAGGTGTACCAGACCCAAGTCATGGTATTTTGCCTCATATGAGTGCAAAAGCTAGGCAATGAATAAGGAAGATGGAAGAATAATTAATGCATTTGAATTACGGTGAATTAAGAGCCCTGGTGACGTAGTGGATTAAGTGTTGAGATGTTACCAAAAAGGTTGACTGTTTGAACCCGCCAGCTGCTCCAACTAGAGAAAGATGAGGTAGTCAGCCTCTGTAAAGATTTACAGCTTTGGAAACCCTGTGGGGCAATTCTCCTTTGTCCTGCAGGGCTGTTGTTGAGTGGGAATTGACCCCTTAGCACTGGGTTTGTTTTGGGGTTTGTGTTGATGAAGAATATTGAATATATCCTGGACTACCAAAATAAATGAAACTGCCTTGAACAAAGTACAGCCACAGTGTTCCTTAGGAAGGAGGATATGGGACTTTGTCTCACATATTTTGGAAATGTTCTCAGGAGGGACCAGTCCCTAGAAAAGGATATTATGCTTGGTAAAGTAGACGGTCAGCGAAAAAGAAGGACTCCAATGAGACAGAGAGTTTGAACTGTCAACCTTATAGTTCAAACCAACCTTGCAGTCCAGTGCATTATCCTGCAGCACCACACCAGGACTCCTCCAAACAAAATAGACCGTATTATTGTCCAATTTACAAGGCCAATGCCAGTCTATTTTAGCTCACAGATGCCTAAGATATATATTCCATTCTCTCTATATCTATATATATTTCACTGTAAATTATATGATAGTTTATGTGGGAGAATATTAATTTTACAATCATCCCCTTGTATGTCATTTCATGGCCATGGTTACAATTCCCTCCATGCATCATCAACCAATCAAAGGGTATACTCTGCAAGTCTGACCCCCGGTCATCAGCACACAGCCCCTATCCCTTTCTGGGTTCCCAGCAACTCTATCTCTCCACATCATTGTCTCTGTCTCTGCCTCCATCTCTGGCATCACTGTTTCTCTGTGTAGGGTCCCATACTCTGCTCTGCTCCTTTGATGGTCCCAGGAACCACTGCTAATAGACTGCAAAGGCAATCACACCTCTCCTTTTGCTACAAAACATCTACCTTTACATTTCCAAGCCTCACAATCAGCCCTGATGACAATTATTCACTGTTGTATCACAAGAGACCTATCACCATCTGCTTATATCAGCCCTGCCAGACAGATTGGACACTACTCAACTGGGAGTCTACCTTCCTCCATTTCCCCTGAATCTAGATTCTCTCTTGTAAGCTTCTACACCAGTTTATTCTTGCCTTTGTAGTCCCCCACCCATTTGGGGTAGCCAATGTACAAGTTGCCAATCCCTGTCTACTTTGGAGGGGGAGGAAATGATCCTCGCTGTAAAGATTTGTTCCCTCTTTTGAGCTACTGCATCCATAGGAGTAGGTCAAGTTCATCAAATTATATCAGATTACTCCTTTTTCCTCTTCTTTCTTCTTCTAGTTGAGCTCTGATCATCCAGTCATTGAAGCCAGGTAAAGTGGATATGATCTGCAAGTGGGGGTGTTCTTATGCATATGCCACTCTTCTTATTGGATTTTATTTTTTAAGGGGTCCTGAAGATTCTATCCACCAATCATCTGTCAGTTTGTCACACTGTGGTAGCTTTTGAGTTGCTATGATTCTGAAAGCTTTGCCACCAGTATTTTTTAATACCAGCAAGATCACCCATGGTGGACAGGTTTCAGATAAGCTTCCAGATGAAGACAGACAAGAAAGAAAGAGTGGTGAACTACTTCTGAATATTTGGTCCCTGAAAACCTTATGAATGGCAGAGAAATATTGCCATATATATAGTGATGGAAAATAAGACCCTCAGGTTGGAAGGTACTCAAAATGTGACTGGAGAAGAGCAGCCTCCTCAAAGTAGAGTTGACTGGGATGA
>NW_006408766.1:78886-79470 GCF_000296735.1 Chrysochloris asiatica
CTGGATAGTGAATAAGGAACACCATAGAAGAATTGATGCCATTGAGTTATGGTGTTGGAGGAAAATATTGAATGTGCCATGGGCTGCCAAAAGAATCAATAGATCCATTTTGGAAAAAGTGTAGCAAGAGTTCTCCTTGGAGGCCAAGATGGCCAAACTTTGTCTCTCATACTTCAGACATATTGTTAGGAGGGATTAGTCGCTGGAGGATATCATGTTTGGTATGGTTGAGGGTCAGAGAAAAAGAGGAAGACCCCCAAGCGAGATGGATTGGCCAAGTGGCAGCATCGATAGACTCAAGCGTGGCAACAGTAGTGAGGATGGTCCAGGATTGGTCAGTGTTTTATTCTCCTGTGCATAAGGTTGCTATGAGTCGGTTCTGACTCAATGGCACCTAATAACAACAACAACAACAGATTCTATGGTCCTCAGAAACCCTATACAGAGTTGCTATGTGTCAGAACTGACTCAATGACACTTAACAACAACAGCAGTGGCAATAAGACAATTGTTCTATTGAGAGATGTTGCTTGCAGCAATCACTAATCACAGAGATACATTTCAATATGTTTTGATGGGAATAA
>NW_006408766.1:81250-83199 GCF_000296735.1 Chrysochloris asiatica
ACAGCATCAGAGTAGTGAGTAGTGAAAAAAAGTGAAACCGTGCTTGCTTCGGCAACACATATACTAAAATTGGAATGACACCAAGAAGATTAGCATGGCCCCAGTGCAAGGATGACATGCAAATTCGTGAAGTATTTTTACACAGTTTTACATTTTTATCCTTGGTATTGGCAAAACAGAGAACAGAGGTTCTTCAGTCTATACCACAGTTCTTTGCTGAACAGCAACAGATCAAACAAATAGGAGGACAGTGATTCAAGCCAACCTCCTGAAACACTGACTGAACCTCATGGTGTCTGTCAGGAAAAAGTGGAAGAAAAGCCAACCCCCCACAACCACCATAGCCACCAAACCCATTAGAACTGGAGTAGTCAAACCTCAGGCAATCAAAACTAAAGAAACAAAATCTTAAAGGCTAGTGACATTATCCTGTCCAGTACTTGGGCATGGAAACAATGTACACTGACACACAGCAGCTGCACCAGTAAAATGAGGCTTTGCAAGCTTGTACTTGCTATAGAACACAAGCTCTGTTGATGGCCATACATCTTCAATGGCCATTTATATACAAATATATGCACACATCCTCTGAGTGCATATAATTGTGAACTCAAATCCTTATGATTAGATGAAATTCACAGAAATTTGAGGAAAATAACACTGCAGAGGAATAAATCAGCCTGAATAGTGTGGTGGTCCCAGCTACTTTGTCAGAATATGGTTTGTTGCTCCCTTATTTTCGTTGGATATGCATGTAGCATTTGTAGGCTTGGCGATGACGAATCAATGATAACTGGTTCTAGGTAGAGACGCCTTAGTTTTTATCATGGCAGATTGCTATTTCTGTGCATGGAGACTGAATTGAATACAATCGAAGTGTGGTAACTGATCACCCCTTCTTTCGTGATGAGTGAGCAGATGATTAAGTATTGATGTCAGCATCCTTGAACATCTCCAATAAACAATGTTTGACTATTGCTTCTCTTTAAACTAACTTCGTATTCTGGCTGTGGCTCAAAGTGCTTTGAAGTGCTACTCGGCATCTCTTTTCTTCTATGCAGCTCTCACCATTTAAACAACATATTTGGTAAAATAATACTTGGGTTGAGTGTACTACTTGTCTACACTTCTTCATATTTGTATGAATCCAATGGCTTTTGTTTTCATTTTGGAAAGTTTTGTTGTTGTTTTTTAAAACATATATATATATATTTTTTTTTTTTAATGAAGAGCCATGAGTACTTAAAACTGTGCCACTAATGAAAGGGAATCAGATCTAGGAAATCAGATCTAAGAAGGTGCATTTCTGAACCAGAGCTCTGTAACACCATCCTGTGGGCCCTCTGCTGGAAAAGTAGAATCAAGTCTCAAATATTGCCTTTTTAAATTGTATTCTCTAGCATTTTAGATGTAGGACTGTATTGTATCATACCTCTGTGAATGTAAAATGCCTTGAACCTGCTTTATGACATGTAATAATGTCTGTGCTGTATCAGAGTTGTTTTTAATGCTGTTAGTCTAGATATTTTATTTTCATATGATGATTGAGAAGCTAATAAAGAAAAAAAATAGTGCCAGGTAACACAAAAGTAACAGAACTTTAATGTTTTCTGAGGTTTTGTTTTATCCTTTTTTCTTTCTTATTTTTAATGGAGTGTATTGGATGTCTCTATAAATTTGTTCAGATGACTGCAAAGTTGGTGCTGCTATTGATGCAGAACACTGTGGTTGTTCTTTATATATATATATATACATATACATACATAATAATATAGATAGATAGATAGATAGATAGATAGATAGATAGATAGATAGATAGATATGATTTGCATTCTTTGAAAATTTAGCTGTGCTGTCAACTTTGGAGAAAGTATCCCAGTTGTACTGTGTTAAGGTTACATTGTATAGAAGTTGCCAGACATAATGGTCTAGAAATGTTAAACTTAATT
>NW_006408766.1:87847-88361 GCF_000296735.1 Chrysochloris asiatica
TACAACTCCTCAATGACATCTAATGAATTCATTTTTGTTTTTTTATGAGATTGCGCTCTATCCAAATTAATGTAAATGTCCAGACCTGTTTTGATCAATGTCAACTTCTCACAGACCATCCTTTTTGCTGTTTGCTTTTGCTGCTGGCTTGATGCAGACAAACATAGAAAGCTTTGAAAACACATGAAAGGATCGTAGAGCCTAAAGACTAGATTCTTGCATCACTTCTTGGAGGACAGCCCCTCACCAACTAGAAAATCCATTTTAGAAATTTGGTGAGCACAAACTACATTTTTACTCTATGTGAGTCACCATACATTTAGAACCTTTAGAGAAATGAGTAAATTAGCAAGATTTTAATATCAATGCATATGTGGAAAAAGTTAATTAAGCACAAACATAAAAACAATTCAATGTGCATATCCGGTTATGGCCACAATTAAGTGATCTCAAGAGATTGGACATATCTTCATTTAAATAAAGACAATGAAATCTCCGGGTAGCATACTGGTTA
>NW_006408766.1:89141-90149 GCF_000296735.1 Chrysochloris asiatica
ACACACACACACACACACACATTGGATGCTTTACCTTTGATTTCAATGTCTTATTTAGCATTCACTTATTTTTCATATATGTTTTGTTAGAATGCAATATAGGATATGCTGTCAACAAACTGCATTAATAATTAGTCTCAATTGTTAATAATAATCAATGAAAAAACTAGCGTAATCTTAGATCATGAACTGTAATTCAGAAAGTGTGGGAAATAAGTATATAGGCAATATCATATGAACATAACTATTATTATAAATCTTTACAATGTAATATTTGATGGATGAACATTCATAGAAAACAATATGAATACTTTGCTTAATATGACAAAGAATTTAAATGTAATTCCATGACCTCAAACCTAAGCTTTTTTACTTTAAGCTAATTATCTTCAGTATTTTAAATTACAATATTTTGTGCCTGGTGTGGTGCTGTGGATTAATGCACTGGACTGCAAAGTCAGTTTCAACCATAAGGTCTACAGTTTAATCTTACCAGCTGCTCCTCAGAAACCCTATACAGGGTTGCCATGAATTGGAACCAACTCAACAGCACTTAACAACACCAACAACAATAACATATTTTGTGCATTCATACTGAAAAAAATTGTTGCTCATCTAACTTCACATGTTACAGTCTAATGATGTTTAATCTATTTTTATCTTAAATATTTCTTATATCTTTCAGATCTATATTTTAAACAACTTCTATGGAGACTTTTATGTCACTACAAACTTGACCTGTCTTAAGATTCAACTGATTTATACACCCTCAAACATTCTGCATGTTCTATTCTTCACCTTGTCAATTAAGTTACACATTTAGAAAATCCCCTCAGGTCATCTACTTATCTTATCTCCCACATTCAATAACTAAGCAAATACTGGCAATTGTGGCTCTTAGATGCTTCCTAGTATCACCCACTCATCTTGGTGCCTGGATCAAGTAGGGTTACTACAGCAAACAGCTGATTCACTCAATCTGCTAATCTGGAAAAAAAAAAAAAAAAA
>NW_006408766.1:91539-92185 GCF_000296735.1 Chrysochloris asiatica
CATTCTTCTTGGTCTATTTCTCCTGATATTATGTGAGATTTTATAGGGAAACTCAAAAACATCCACAGACTTTTCTAGAAGAAATCAGGGCACACAATTTATACCACAATCCTTATGTGTTCTCTAAAAATTGAATTTAGGAAATTTTTGTGTTGAATAGAACTGCCCCATTGGGTTTTCTGTTCCATAATTAGTATAAGAATGATTGCCAGGTCTGTTCTCTCACTGAAGGGCTGCTGTTTTCAAGGGTCATCGAGTTGATGATACTCATAGTGACCCTATGCACAACAGAAGGAAACACTATCCAGTCTTCTGCCATCCTCATAACTGTTGTACATTTGAGTCCATTGTCACCGCCACTATGCCAATCAGTCTATTTGGGTATTCCTCTTTTTTACTGACCGTCTGCTTTACAAACCATGATGTCCTTCTCCAGGGACTGGTCCCTCCAAATAACATGTTTGAATTATAAGAGATGAAGTCTTAGCATCCTGACTTCTAAGGAACATTCTGGCTGTACTTCTTCCAACACAGATCTCTTTGTTCCAGCAGTCCATGGCAGTCAGTACCTTCAATAATATTCTTCAACCCCACAACTTAAATGCATCAATTCTTCTACAGTGTTCCTTATTCATTGTCCAACTTT
>NW_006408766.1:93665-94427 GCF_000296735.1 Chrysochloris asiatica
AAAAAAAAAAAAAAAAAAAAAAAATGGGAATACAACTTTCAAATGTGACTATAAATATGGATACTAATGTTAATGAAAATTATTCAGTTTTAGATTATGTACAGAAAGATATGCAAATATTCTTTTCAGGTCACTGTAAACCTGTGCAATCACACTGAGGGTACCCAGAGCAAGTTTAGCAGTTACATTGAAAGTCAAATTGCTCAAGTGCCCAGAAAAGGCTGTGATGATTTATGAGATACAAATCTCTTCCAGTACACAGTAAATAAGCCAGTGTTTTAACCTATATATTTGAAATATTCAGTGTAGATTTACAACTGCCAAAACATCTTTACATGCTGTTTCCAAAGTGTTATGTATGTATTTATGCATGTCTTGAGTTGTTTCCGAAAGGATTAAATGTGACCAAAATACATACACAACAGAATAAACTATAACTTGGCAAAGATTTGTGCGAATGTAAAGCTAAGTGATACAGAGGGACCATTGCTTTGATTAAGGTTAGAGAAAGATTTTGGCCAAAACATCTTGTTTAAATTCACTGGAAATTCCAATTGGGAATAAATAGATTGCTGGGTTATCTAACTCTATGACTTGGAAAGTTGTAATATAGCTAAGAAACTGTTTAATTTAGTGACACTTTTTAAAAAATTAATGTTGTTAAGTGCCATAGAGTTGGTTGTGACTCATAGCAACCTTTTACAAGGTTTCTGAGGCTATAAATCTTTTTGGAAGGGAAAAGTCTCATCTTTATCCTGCAGA
>NW_006408766.1:94707-97673 GCF_000296735.1 Chrysochloris asiatica
GGTTTCTGAGGCTAGAGCAGATAGCCTTATCTTTCTCCCACTGGCAGACTGGTAGTTTCAAACTGCTGACCTTGAGGTTAGCATCCTGACTCATAACCACCATGCTACCAGGACCCTGGGCAAATGCCTGATTGGTCAGAAAAAATTTCCCTCATTGGGACAAATTTACATTGAGTCATCTTGAATGGTAGGGCGGAGGGTCAGAGCAAAATAGGAAGACCCCCAGCGAGATGGATTGGCAAAGTGGCAGCATCAGTGGGCTCAAGCGTGGCAACAATAATGAGGTTAGCCCAGAATTGGGCAGTGTTTCGTTCTGCTGTGCATAAGGTCGCTATGAGTCAGTACGGACTCGATGGCACCAAACAACAACAACAATCCTGAATGAGCAGATCCACTTACTAAAGAAGAGTTAGAGAAGGGACTTTGTAAATATTACCTAAAAGACAGAAAAAGCCTTCCACCTAAAGATGGAAAGTGGTCAGTGAATTTAGGAAAATGAAAAAACATGTCAGGGTGCTTCAAGTGAGTGGGATGTTGTTGCTGTTAGGTGTCATTGAGTGGGTTCTGATTCATAGTAACCTTATGTACAACACAATGAAACACTGCCTATACCAGTGCCATCCTCATAATCATTAAGCTTGAGTCCATTGCTTATGACACTGTGCTAATCCGTTCCTTTGAGGGTCTTCCTCTTTTCCACAGACCCTCCACTTTACCAAGCATGAGATCTTTCTCCAGAGACTGGTCCCTCCTGATAATATGTCTGAAGTCTGATAGAAAACGTCTTGCCATCTGGCTTCTAAGGAGCATTCTGGCTGTACTTCCAATTTGCATTTGTTCTTCTATTAGTCTATGGTATTCTCAACACCATAACTCCAATATATCAATTCTTCTAAGGTCTTTCTTATTCATTGTCCAAATTTTACATTGTAAATGAAGCTATTGAAAATACTATAGCTTGGGTCAGTCACACCTTAATCTTCAAAGTGACATCTTTGTTCCTGAATGCTTTAAAGACTTCTCATGCAGTAGATGTGCCTAATACAATAGCGTGTTTGATTTCTTGACTGCAGTTTCCATGAGTGTTGATAGTGGATCCAAGTAAAATGAAATATTTAACAACTTCAATCTTTTCTCCATTTATCATGATGTGGTTTATTGGTCCAGTGGTGAGGAGTTTGGTTTTCTTTACAATGAAGCACAATTCATACAGAAGAGTGTATGTAATCTTTTATCTTTATCAAAATGTGGGGGATAGAGCTATGAAAAGGAGTCAGCAGGAATACAAGAAAAGGGGCCAGATCACACAGTCTGAGACAGGACTGTGTTTGCTTTTTGTGTTAAGAACTTCATTCCTGGTCATTTTATTGAAGAAAATAATTAGATTAAATATGAAACTACATTACAATCATACGCAACAGCAAGCATTCCATGACTCTTTATTTTATTAGGACCTTTATTTAAAGAATGTATTTAATAAGCTAATCACATTTATTCACTTATTATTTCATCTATCTATCTATCTATCTATCTATCTATCTATCTATCTATCTATCTAAATTGCTGAAAGCAATATATTTATTTTTTAATGCATGCTAGGCTCCAATGAAATGCTTCTTAGTGGTACTAAACAGCTTCTATATCTATAGAAAGGAATATTCACTCACCATGTTTTTTTTTTTTAATGCTAAAATCTTTCACTTTACTTTTTTTTTTTTTTTTAATTTGGGAAAAGGACTTTTAAACTCCCAGGAATATTTTTGATACTATACAAATTTAGTATAGTTATGGTTAGAGTGTTAGTTTAGATCCCTGTCACATCAAACTTGGATACCTTTAAGAATTATGTGAATAAGAGTCTATAATTGTTGTTGTTAGAACAAACATTTCAGTTCTGTCTCACAGTGATCCTATGCACAACAGACTGAAAACACTACTCAGTCCTGCACCATCCCTCACAATTGTTACGTTTGACCTCATTGTTGCTGCCACTGTATCAATCAATTTCATCAAGGTCTTTCTCTGTTTTGTTGACCATCCAGGCTACCAGCAGGTTGTCCTCTAGAGACTGGTGTTTCTAACAACATGTACAAAGTACAAAAGAGGAAGTCTCACCATCCTTGCATCTTGGGACCATTCTGGATATACCTCTTCCAAGTCAGATTTGTTTGTTCTTTTAGCAGCTCATGGTACTTTCAATATTCTTCACTGATACTCTTATTCAAATATACTGATTCTCCAATGGCCTTCCTTATTAACTGTCCCGATTTCATATGCATATAAGGCAGTTGAAAATATTGTTCTCAAAGTGACATCTTTCCTCCTTAACACTGAAGAGTATTTTGCAGAAGGTTTATCTAATGCAATATATGGTTTGATTTTCTGACTACTATTTCCATGAGTGTTGATTGTAAAATTATGTTTTTGACAACTTAATCTTTTCCCCCATTTACCATGATGTTATTTATTGTTTTATTTGTGAAGCTTCTTGTTTTTTCTAAACTGAGATTCAATCCATACTGAAGGCTATATCAGGATATTATGCAATCATCCTGTATTTTGTGATCTGATGTGACTAACAAACAGTTAAAAGAAAATTTCCCTTGGAAGTTTTGCCTATATCCAATAAAAATGGATATTCCGGCAAAGTTTGTACTCTTTCTCTTAAACCTATATTCACTACATTGTCTTACCTCTAGTCCTTGAAGAGGTCTTCAGTCAGCTATTGGACTTACAGATTTTTAATCACTCAGCTCCCAAACTCTGTGAACCAACAGTCTCTGACTTGACCTGTAGATTTTGGGTTTGTCAGCTGCTGCAACCACCTAAATTAGGAAAAACATTGTCTGTAGCCTGATCCATAGATTTGGGGTTTGCTAGCATCTAAAATTAGGTGAGTCATTTCATTGAAATCAATCTCATTATTTGTTTATATATATTTACATAATGTGTGTGTATATATATAT
>NW_006408766.1:98254-99412 GCF_000296735.1 Chrysochloris asiatica
AAGTTGCTGTTATACTTACTTCCTTACTCTAAAAATGTGTTAACCATGTATTCAGCTTTTCCATGACAAACTCAGTTTCCAATCAAATAGCCCACTTATTTAGAAAAGTTCTTCATTACAGCTGTGAATGATGAAAGGAACAATTGGAAGGGCATTTTCTCCCCTCTGTTGGGGTGAAACATGCACAGATAGGGAAATCTTTGCATAAAGAATCAAAGCAGAGCTAGACATTCACAGTGTAAACAAGTACCATCCAAGCATTCCATTTGTTTTTTGAGAAGAAAGGATTTTTAGAAATGTGTCACTGCTACCAACATATGATAGACATATCAGAGGTAGGCTCCCTTGTGATTTGAAACACATATGTCAGTCCCCTGTAAAGTATAAGTGACAAAAGTATCTAAACTGGATTGATTACAACATTTACATATGATTTCTATATGTCAGTTGGACTGTTCTATTCACCAAGGTAAGGAGCTCTGGTAGCGTAGTGGTTATGAATTGGGCTGCTAACCTCAAGGTCAGCAGTTCGAAACTACCAGCTGTTCTACGAGAGAAAGATGAGGTTTTCTGCTCCCATAAAGATTTACAGCCTCAGAAACCCTGTGCAGGGTCACTAATGATGGGAACTGACTCCACGGTACTTACCAACAACAACGTTCACCAAGTTAAGGAGTCTTGGTGATGCACCGGTTAAGCATTTTGACTGCTAGCTTTCAAAGAGCAACAGTTGGAACCTACCAGCCACTCCACAGGAGAAAGATGTAGTATGTTTTGATAAAGATTAACTATATCCTTAGAAGACCTATGGAGTTCTATTTGAACTATTGAGTCCCTATGAGTTGGAATGACAGCAGATTTGCTTTCCTTTTATTACCAAGTAGGCGTCATAGGAAAAAAAAAAAAAAAAAAAGAGTATTAAGAGATATAGCAATACAATATAATCTTTGATATTTGATTGTATCTTATTTTCAACATGTTGCTATAGTTATTAAGTGCCATTAAGTCACTTCAAATTAGCAGCCACCTTGTATAGGGAGTCTGAGGAGGGGTTAGTTGATTTGAACCACTGACCTTTCAGTTAGCAGTCTAGTACTTATCCTACAGGTCCACATTAGGACTCCTTCAACATTGTTGTTGTTGTTGTTAGGTGCCATC
>NW_006408766.1:100588-101666 GCF_000296735.1 Chrysochloris asiatica
CATATTATTTGCTCAGCATACAGGTTGAATAAGTATGGTGAAAGAACACAAAAATACAGTCTATAAATTAACTTTCATTGCTGTTCATTCAATTCTTAGCCATAGTGACCTTGTAGTACACACTAGAATGGTATCATAGAGTTTTCAAGGTTGAAATCTTTACAGAAGTTGACTGTCACATCTTTCTCCCAAAACAGATGGTATGTTTAAAACTTCAGTTACTAGCAACTGAGTGCTTATAGTCTGCAACAACAGTATTCCCTAAATTCTTTGTTGTTGTTAAGTGCCATCAAGTTGGTAGCAACTCATAGCAACCCAACACACAAGAAGGATACACTACCTGGTCCTTTGCCAACCTCACAATCACTGCACACTGGAGCCAACTGATGATGCCACTTTGCCAATCCATTTTTCTGGGCGTCTTCCTCTTTTTATCTGACCTTCCACCTTGCCAAACATGATATCCTTTTCGAGAGAATGGTCCCTCCTAACTATATGTCGAAAGTATGAGAGACAATGTTTGGCTATTCTGGCCTCCAAGAAGAACTCTGGCTGCACTTCTTCTGACACAGATCTGTTTGTTCTTTTGGCAGCCAATAGCACTTTCAATATTCTCCTCCAACACCATAACACAAAAGCATCAATTCTTCTATGATCTCCTTCATTCACTGCCCAACTTTCAAATGTATATAACGTTATTGAAAATTCCATGGCTTGTGTAAGGCAAAACTTAGTCCTCAAGCTGACATTGTTGCTCTTCAACACTTTAAAAAGGTCTCATACAGAAGATTTGCCTAATGTAATACATCTTTTGATTTCTTGGCTGCTGCTTCCATGCGTGTTGATGGTTGATCCAAGAAAAATGAAGTTTTTGACAATGTCAGTCTTTTCTCCATTTATAAAAATGTTTTTTATTGGTCCAATGGTGAGGATTTTTGTTTTCTTTACAATGAGATGCAATCCATACCAAAGGCTGTGAGTCAGTAAGTATTTTAAGCCCTCTTCACTTTCAGCAAGCAAGGTTGTATCATCTGCATATTGCAGGTTGTTAATGAGTCTTCCTCCAATCCTGATGCCA
>NW_006408766.1:102456-107638 GCF_000296735.1 Chrysochloris asiatica
ATTTGTTGTTGTTAAGTGCACTCGAGTGGATTCCAGCCCATAGCAACCCTGTACAAGTTTTCCAAGAAAAAGCTCGTGTGTTTGAACAGTTGACCTTATGATTCACAGTGTAGTATTGATCCTACAGAACCACACCAGAAGTCCTTACTATTTGTGGTGGTGGTTGTGTGCCGTGGAGTCTGTTCTAACACATAGTGACCCTGTATACGGTTTCCAAGGCCATAAATCCTAATGGGAGCAGAAATCCTCATCTTTCTCTAGTGGAATGGCTGGGAGTTTGCAACTTCTAACCTTGAGGTTAGCAGACTGACCCATAACCACTATGAGAGTTCTGGTATTTAAAAGAAGTATTTGAATGTGAAATGTAAAGATGACTGTGGTTGTATTTACATTTTCCAATTGTTGTTGTTAAGTATCATTGTCTTGCTTCCTACTCACAGAGACTGTCTACAGGCTTTCCAAGAAGCAGCTGGTGATTTTGAACTGCTGACCATGTGGTTCAAATCAACCTGTGGTCCAATGCTTTATCCTACATCTCCACAGCAGGACTCCACGTAAAGTATTTTTCAATAGATGAGATACAGCATATCTAGCAAGTAGTTCATAAAAATTCTATTGTGATATTTTATATCCTCATATTTTCTCTGTACTTTTCTGTATTTGAGGGTTTTCAAAGTTAAAATAATAAAGAAATTTTCAAAGGATATTGGCAATAATCATCTACCTCATATGTTATGTGGTGCTGTGGGATACAGCTCTAGACTTCAAGGTTGGTTGGAACCACAAGGTCAATATGACTGACACTTGACAACAATAACAATGATATGAAGACCTCTGGATGGCGCAAACACTTAAGAGTTCAACTACTAACCTAATGGTTGGTGATTTAAATCCACTAAGCAGTGCCATGAAAAAAATATGTCAATCTGCTTCCATAAAGATTACAGAAAAAAAAATCCATGAAGTTTTTACTTTGTGATATGAGATCACTATGAGTCAGAATTGACTCTAAGACAGTGGGACCAAATTGATGTCTTTTAACGTATTTAACTACAATGATGATAAAAAGGAAAGGAAGAAAGGAAAGATCTTACATTTTAAGAAAATTTCACCTTGCTTCATAAAACCTAGCCATATCTATGGGACATTTATCTATAAAAGTTGAGCACTTTTATTAAGATCCTTGCATTCCCACTCTTCTGCTTTGTGTAGGATTGCAACTCAGTAGCCAATACTGTTATATCTTCTCCTCAGAAGCAGATGTTCTTTTCAGTTTAGATATCCTAATGTTCTATTGATCAGCTTCCAGATTCAGTATGAATGCCTGCTAAGTGGACTCTGCTCTCAGCTACTTGGGCCTGAGCACTGATACTATCTCCTTCCTTGCAATGAGAAGAGAGAGAACTACATTAACACAACCCAGCTTAAATGGTCATTGCAAATTCATGGTTAATCTATTTTTTTGCCTTCAACTGTCATATACTACCATTTTCCATTAACAAGAAATTTACTTCAGTGTTTCTCATAAATCACAAAAAGTAGAATCTAGGACCAATAACAATAATTAATACTATTTGTAGGCAATTGGTACATTAGTGATACTATGCTGAATCCATGAAATAATTATGTTTATTTCATAGATATGGAAACTGTGAATCCCAAGTCAACTAATGTGCACAAGTTCAATTTGCTAAAAAGTATCTGAGCTGAATTTTTATTTCATCTTCCTTTGCTTCCAAAATTAACTCCATTTATTGTACATCAGAGATCTATTTTAAGTTAAGACAAAATATTTAGTTTCAAGAGGCCTAAATTATATAAAAGTTCCCATTATAATCATGATGAAAATATGATTTGCAGGATACAGAAGAACCTACTACATTATATGGAGTCCTGGTGTGGTGCTGTGGGATAATGCTTTGGATTACAAGATTTATTGGAATCCTCAAGGCTGGTGGTTCAAATTAACCAGCTGCTTCTTGGAAACCCTAAACAGGGTCGCTGTAAGTCAGAATTGACTCAAAGACACTTAACAACAACAACAACTATATTTTATGGACTCCTAGTGTGGCACTGTAGAATCAGCGCTGGACTACAAACCATAAGATCAGCAGTTCAAACCCACCAGATGCTCCTAGGACACGCTACACAGAATCACTTATGAGTTAAAACCAATTTGACAGAACTTAACAACTGTAATAACACTACATTATATAGCATTTTAGTTTTTTTTTTTCCTCCTGCTTCAACTGCAAATTGAAACTCACTCCAACTCAGACTGCTGCAGGCACATATCAGTATATTTTCAGAACCCCTAAAATTGAGCTCCTCTAGGTACATCATTGTTGAACCTACAATAGCCTCAGCTAGAGATTTGTACACATTGGCAGCAATTACAGACTTTTGTTGTTATTTGTTATTGAGTGGGCTCAGAGTCATGGTGACCAATGGAAGCTTTGCCCAGTCCCGGACCACCTCACAAGTTATTACTAGGTTTGAGCCCATTGTTGCAACTATTATGCTAGTCCAGGTCATGGGGGATGCTCTTGTGTGTGCTGATCCTCAACTTTACCAAACCTGAATGTCCTTTTATAGCAAATGCAATTTCCTTACTAGGTGTCCAAAGTAAGCAAGACAAGTCTTGCCCTTCTCACATCTAAGAAACAATCTGGCTGTGCTTCGTATAAGAATGATAAAATCACAGACTAGTCTTGGGTTTTATACTGCGGACCTTTCAGAAGCTTCTATCAATAGCCAGACAATTCTTTAGCAAGCTCCTGTTTTACTGCACCTGAACTTTGAATTCTATGTTGACCTTAATAGGCAGTCCGACTCAGCACTAAAACCTTTGTTATCTTAATATCACTGTAAGTAGTGGAAACACTTACTCTCTTGAACATCTAAGTAACTCAAGGAAAATACTGCCACTGTCCATGATTCAAAGTCATGTTTTAAAAATCTTTGGCAGGAATTCTAAAGCATTTCTCACTTTCTATGACTTATTTAACCCTATGCCTTATATGTTGACCATCCCCAGAAAACTCGGATCGTTGTTTTAAGAGACACAGTTCTGTGATATCTCATGTGAGCAAAATGTCATGATCATAGAGCAAGTTCAGTGGTCACAATTTAAAATGTAAGCCAGCTCCTTCCTGCTGATTTTCTATTAAACACTGACTAGAGTTCTCTCTTTATGAACTTCAGACTTTTCAATTTAATTTAAAAAAATTTTAATCTTGGAAATGTGAATACACACTTCTGAGTATGAATTTTGTACATTATATTAACAAGTAAAATAAGTGAAATTTATTTAGGGTATAGGTTTTCATCTTTTTAAAATGTTTTATCTTATTTTATGATGACTATATCATCATTTGTTGTGTCTTCCTTGGCTACTTGAAAGCTTTTAAGACCCCAGGCACTGCAGGACTAAAAGGTAGAATTTTTGTTGTTGTTAATATATATATATATTTGTTGTTGTTAAGTGTCTTCAAGTCGGTTCCGACCCATAGCGACCCTGTACAGGGTTTCCGAGGCTGTAAATCTTTACGGGAGCAGAATGCCTCATCTTTCTCCCACAGAACGGCAGTAGTTTCGAACTGCTGGCCTTAAGGTTCGCAGCCCGATTTGTAACCACTACGTTACCAGAGCTCTCTCTCTCTCTCTCTCTCTCTCTCTCTCTCTCTCTCTCTCTCTCTCTCTCTCTCTCTCTCTCTCTCTCTATATATATATATATATATATATATATATTTCAATTTATTTTACTTGTCTTCTTGGGAAAGTGGAGGGTCAGTTGAAAAGAGGAAGACCCCCAACAAGATGGACTGATATAGTGGCTGCAACATTGAGCTCAAATTTAAGAACAACTAACTGGATGACATCTAACAATCACAACATGAAACCAAATATGAAACTCAGTAGGGACAGAAATTAGATAGACAGATCGCAGGGACAGAGGGATGTCAGAACAGGAGAAGACTGCTAAGGGCACATTTCTGAGGACAGAAGAAGTAATAAAATAGATTGAAATTCGATTGAAGTGATGATGACACACCCTTGAGTTGGTTCCAATGCATAGCTGCATTATCCAGGTCTGCATCCCCCTCACAATTTGTTATGTTTGAGACCATTGCTGCTGTCACTGTGTTGACCCACCTCATTGGGGTCTTCCTCTTTTTCACTGACAGTTCAAATTTCCAAGCATGTTGTCTTTTTCCAAGTTATGAGATATGTTTGAAGTATGACCCATGAAGTCTTGCTATCCACTCTCCTAATCTTCCAGGACAGATTTGTTCGTTCTATTGGTAGTCCATAATGCTTTCAGTATTCTTTTCCAACACCATAATTAAAATGCATTTATTCTTTCATTATCTTCCTTACTTATTGTCCAACTGTAGTATGCTGTTGTAAATTTGATTCCAGATAGATTTCAAGGCAGATATTTCCTAGTTAAGCTAAGCAATTTTTTTTGGTTTAAAGTTTAGAAATTATCTCTGGGCAATATTTCAGTAGTTCGTCCAACCTTTATGGCTCCAGAAAGTCTGCAATCCATGAAAATTTAAAGTTGTATTTTGTGTTTTTCCAGTTTGATAAAGATTCTTCTATAGAGCCTTTGATCAAAGTTTTCAGTAATGGTAGCCAGGCACAAGCAGTACTTGTGGTCTCAGGGTAAAGCAGGCAATTGTTCATTGAGGCAATTAGCCACACATTCCTTAGTCTTCTTCTGTTCCTGACTCTCCTTCTTTGTTGTTGCTGCAGGCAAATAGAGGTCATTTGTTGTGTCTTCCTTGGCTACTTGAAAGCTTTTAAGACCCCAGGCACTGCAGGACTAAAAGGTAGAATTTTTGTTGTTGTTAAATGCTATACTATTACCTCTTATTCTTAACAATCCTGTACAGTGTTTCCAAGACTGTAAATGTTTTTGAGGGAGCAGAAAGCCTCATCTTTCTCCCTCAGAGCAACTGGGAAGCTCAAACTGCCAACCTTGTGGTTTTTCCAGCCAGAACTTCTCTTACATAGCCACTGCCCTCACCAGAAGGCAGAAGACACCAAAACAATGCCACTGCAACAGAGTCAATTCTGACTTACAGTATCTCTACTTAGGGTTTCCAAGACTATAAATCCTTATGGGAGCAGACAGCCTCATATTGCTCCTGCAGAGAGGCTGGTAGGTTTGAATTGC
>NW_006408766.1:109030-110280 GCF_000296735.1 Chrysochloris asiatica
CAGGCAATACTAACCATCCACTTCTCTTTGAACTGGTATGTTAGCCCTGACAAATCTTTCATTACATGCATGATGGTCACTTGAAAGAAAAAGAGGGATAAAGGAAAGGAGGAAGGGAGAGAGAGAGAGAGAGAGAGAAAGGAAACTGAAACACCTATTGTCCTTTGACAAACCAGATGTTACGAAGTGCTGTGTAAACACAGGGCACAAGTATTCAGCTTCACATCCAGGGAATAAAGTAGAGTAATTGCCCAACCAGAACATCAAAATGGTGCAGATTGCATTTCCCCTATCAACATCATCAAATGATTAAGGAGCATGTTCTCAATCAAGTTTCTTGCAACAAATCAGCAAGCTTGCTACGTTTACTTATTTTTATTTAACATAAGAGTTATTTATCTTACTAATCATAATTTTTTTAAAGTATCAAGCATCAGAGCATTACGTTAAGTAATGAAAGCATAATCCTCACTTGTCAGTTAATCTGATAATCTAATAGAAAAAAAAAAAAAGACTGATTTTATATATAAATGGAGCTTCTATATATTTCTTATAATTTTTATCATTATTTTCTGAATGTTACTATGGCAGAAAATGTTATAATTTAAGAATGAACAACCATGGAGAAGTGAAAGATTAGAGCCCAGAAGTCAATGATTCAAAAAACAATCACAAAAATAAATCAGCGATCAGTGTCAGAAACTATAATAAATTCTGAATTCAGAAACACTTCTTTAAAATTTTAAAGAAAAAAAAGATAACAGTTTGAGGACTAAAGTGAGCCTGACTCAAGCCATGATATTTTCAATGACTTCAAATGCATGTGAAAGTTGGACAAAGAATAAGGACCACCTTAGAAGAATAGATGCATCTGAACTATGGTTTTGATGAAGAATATTAAAGATTACCATTGACAATCAGAAGAACAGACAAATCTATCCTGGAAGAAGTGAAGCCAGAATGCTCCTTCAAAGCATAATTCAGACATGTTATCAAGAGGGACATCATGTTTGGTAAAGTGGAGGGTCAGTGAAAAGAGACAAGACTAATGACAAGACAATGAGATGGACTAACAAATTTGCAGCAAAAACTAGTTCAGATGTAACAACTGTGAGGATAGTGCAGTGTGTGGTTCTGTTTGATGGTACGACAGGAAAAGCACTGAACTGCTAATTGAAAGGTCAATGGTTCAAACCCATTAGCTGCTCCTCAGAAACCCTATACAGACTCTCTATGAGTCAGAACCAACT
>NW_006408766.1:121975-122910 GCF_000296735.1 Chrysochloris asiatica
CCCATCTAGAACCTTCTGAAGTGGGACATTCCTATTTGAAAGGACATGCAGAGCAGTATGGAAGAGCTGGAGGAACAGAAGACACTTCTTGAAAGAAAGACCAGCAGGAAAAATCAAAAACAAAATGGCAGTCTGATTGGGTACTATAAGAACAAGTAAGCTGTTAGACAAGGAGCCATAAGCAATCAAGTCCCTTCAGGACAAACCCTCATCCAAGACTAAAACTCAAAGATAGCCCACGAACAGCCATGTAAGCTTCCCGGTGACCATGTTGATCTACTTGTTAGTGGAAGTGGGGGGAAAAGCAGCAGTGAAGATATGGGCTAAGTTCGACCATATTCTACAGAATCCTGTTGACCTTGATGTGAGAGAGAGAAGAGGAATGGCTGGATGATCTGAAGTGTGGGAAGACCTGCAAACTCCTGAGCCCATGGACAAGGACCTAGCCACAGAGGGCTAGAGTTGAGAGTAAAGGATCCAGCTGAAATGAAGTGAGGGGAGATGTACAAGAATGCCAGAATTTGAATGTATTACCCATATGACCTAGCTTACATGGCTATCCCCTCTGTACACAGGGTTAATAGGGACTGACAACTTAGATATCGGTTACTGAAAATTGGGGATATAAAAGCACAAAGTGTCTGGCTTAGAAGTTTTCAAGAGGGCATTTAGTTTCAGAGTGTGTGTGGGAAGGTGTAATCCCCACTGAATAGTTTTCCACTTGTTTAAATGGGACTGGTGAAAGGAGATGGGGATAGGTGGGATTCATTTGATTCAATATTAAGTAATTGCTATCATACATAATTGTGATTGTCACAACTGTAAAGGTAGAAGTTGTGTAACAAAAAGGAAGGATTAGTTAATCTTATATTC
The DNA here is from genome assembly GCF_000296735.1 of Chrysochloris asiatica. NCBI lineage: Eukaryota > Metazoa > Chordata > Mammalia > Afrosoricida > Chrysochloridae > Chrysochloris > Chrysochloris asiatica. Next base: position 122,849 of record NW_006408766.1, read on the forward strand.
CAGGAACAAAGGACCCTATGACCATCAAGAGAGGAGAGCATGAGTGGAACTTGGGACACTAT
>NW_006408766.1:123993-138754 GCF_000296735.1 Chrysochloris asiatica
AGTAGTCTGGGACACTTAATTGTGGTCATTAGGAACCTCTACATAGACCAAGAGGCAGTTGTTCGAACAGAACAAGGACACACCAAATGGTTTCAAATTAGGAAAGGTGTGTGTGCCAGGGTTGTATTCTTTCACCCTACTTACTCAATATGCATGCTAAGCAACAAAGAATCTGTATTATATGAAGAAAAATTGGGTATCAGGATTGGAGGAAGACTCATTAATATCCTGCGATATGCACATGATACAACTTTCCTTGCTGAAAGTGAAGAGGACTTAAAATACTGATGAATATCAAAGATCACAACCTTTGGTATGGGTTGCATTTCAATGTAAAGAAAACAAAAATCCTCACCAATGGACCAATAAATAACATCCATATACATGGAGGGGAAAAATTGAAGTTATCAAAGACTTCATTTTGCTCAGATCAACCATCAACACTCATGGAAACAGCAGTCAATAACTGAAAGGACATATTGTATTAGGCAAATCTGATGAACAAGACCTTCTTAAAGTGTTCAAGAACAAAGATGTCAGTTTAAGGACTAAGGTGCACCTGACCCAAGCCATGGTATTTTCAATAACATCATATGCTTTGAAGAGTTGCACAGTGAACAAGGAAGACAGTAAGAGGACAGGTGCATTTGAGTTATGGTTTTGGAGGACTATATTGAATGCACTATGGACAGCTAAAATAATAAACAAATCTGTGTTGAAAGAAGTATAGCCAGAGTACTCTTTGGAAGTCAGGATAGCCAAATTTCATTACTCATACTTTGGACATATTATTAGGAGGGACCTGTCACTGGAAAAGGATTTCATGTTTGGTGAAGTGGAGGTTCAGAGAAAAAAAGGAAGACCCCCCCAACGAGATGGATTGGCACAGTGGCAGCAGTGATGGGCTCAGGCATAGCATTGATGTTGAGGTTGGCCCAGGGCTGGGCAAGGTTTCATTCTGTCCTGCACAGGATAGCTCTGAGTCAGTACCCACTCAATGGCACCTAACTATAACAGCAGCAACATGTGGATAAAATATGTATATTCTACAAGGAGTTATTGGTAGCATTATTCCCTCAACATACTTAACAACTTCAAGGTGATATTATAAACAAACTTTTTACAACTAAGCACTTTTCACAAGAACTTAAAAACTTAGTATATTAAACATTCTAAGAATTGAAATACTTCCTAAACAGTTTTAAAAGGAAATATATCAGATAAAGAAACAATCAAGACACATTTGTGATGCCCAAAGAGATGAAGAGATGACTATTTGAACAAAAGAAGATGTCTCATATATGTTTTTATACAGAGGTTGACAAAAATAGAAGATATTTTATTGTGGAAGTGAAAAAAAAAAAGTCCAAATAAAAATAGTTTCTTCTATCAGAGAAGAGAGATTGGTTAATGAGATTATAACTGAAGAAATCTATCAAATAGTTCTCATATGTGCTCTAAGAGTGAAGTGGTAGGTTAACACTCAAGTGTAAATTGAGTATGTGTTAGGGAGGTGGGTGTGTTTTAAATCCCTGAAGAAAAATCACATGATCAATCAAGGGGTTCTGAGTTATAATCCTACTCTGACAATGAAAATTCAGATAGATAAGTGGACTTAATACTCAGTTTCTTGGACCTCTTTTCCTCATTTTCAAAAGAGATGACTATATTTTAAAATGTATGTTTCAACCACTGAATTATAAAACTTAGGGAATACATGTTCCTCATGATCAGGTTAACAAGTTAATTTAGATTTCCAGCCTCCAGAACTGTGACACAAGAAATTTCTATTCTTACAGGATACCCAGTTTGTGGTGTTTTGCTATAATGGTATTAGAGAACTCACAGTTGTTGTTGTTGTTGTTATCAAGTTCTGTGGAGCCTGTTCCATCTCATAGCACTTCTCTATAGGGTTTCTAAGGAGCACCTGATGGGTTTGATCCATAGGGACAGCTTTAAATCTCACTCCCATGTAAGCAACAGAATTTCTCTAAAAGCTGCATTTGGGAACACCAGTCAGGAAATGACTATAACAGTCATGACTTGGCAAATGTAACCTCAGTAGAAAACACAGAAATTTCAAAAGTAGTCACATATTTATCTTAATATGGGAGAAGTAATGAGACTTATTTTCTTATGTGGATCATAAACTTTGCGGCAGACTTTGCCTCTTAATAAACCCAATAGACAATTCTACAATATATTCCAAATAAAGGGACATGTAAGAAAACCCTGTAACTAAGGTACTTGCCATAACTAAATTGGCTGCCCAGATCTAAGTTAAATTCCATTTGAATCAAACAGTGGCTTAACCTCAAACATTTGTTTCTGTTCATCTGAAAAAAACAAAAAACAAAAAACAAAAAACAATTCAGCTTCTTGCAAGGGTCAACATTTTAGCTTGTGAGAGCAATTGTTTGTAAAAAATGTTTATCAAGAGTGTTTTGGCTTGACCCAAAGATGCTTTGGCCAACATATTCCAGGTAGTTAGAAAATGGAAGTGATAATGCTAAGAAGAAATAGAATTTAGTAATAGCCTTGTATCTTTTTGTCATTCCCCCCTCTATGGACTTCTGGTATGGAACTGTAGGATAAGCACTGGACTGAAAGATTGGTTTGAACTGTAAGGTCGTCAGTTCAAACTCATCAGCCACTCCTCTGAAACTCTATATAGTGTCATTATGAATTGGAATCAACTCAATGGCACTTAACAACAACGCATTCTACATCTGTAAGCACATAGCCCTTTGTTCAGTCCACCTGATAAAACCCTCACTCTCTTGTTACAATTTGGAACACTATAGTACCCAGCCCAGTGCTAGCATGTTCCCTGATTCATAAATAGAACTTTCTTTTCACTTCTAACAGAGTTATAAGACTGGTGCCTCCCTACTGCAGAAATGTAAAAACTTCACATGACTAATGTAAAAAGTAGTGACTAATATGGATTCCTGAGCTGAATGGTCGACATTAAAATCTTGATTTTCCACTTCTTAATATGTAGCTGACTTTAGATGAGTCAATTATCTTCTCTGTGTCTCATGCCGCACTCAGTAAAATGGGGATAATAATGCTGCTGCATCGTGCAAATAGGGGTTAGTGCAAGTTTAAAATTCAACAATGGCTTATAATATCAATACTAAATTCTATGATATATCCAGCATGAATACATTTTATTTTACTTTATAGATATTATATTTGGGTCCCTGTTTTATCTTTCTATTGTCTTTATTATTTTCTATTAAAATTGGAATAATTAACTTTTTAAACTATATCTGAATTCGCATGCTATTAGAATTCAAGGACAAATCATAAGCATGTATTTCTACAATAGTTATTATTTATATTGTTTTATATGTGTTTGCTTTCTTCTAAATTGAAAGTGAGCCAATATTAATATACATTTTAAAAATAAAGCAGCATGTATTGTTAGTATACCAAGACATAATCAAGTTTTCAAAAGCTCATTTCTAACTCTGAATTATTATCTGGATGATTTTGAAATGTCAGTAATTCACTTTATTATGATTTAGAATGGTGTTTAAAAACTTGTACCACCTGCCATTGTAATACAGAAACATAGGTTATATTTTAACAAGTGCTGACTCAAATTAATTTTGGAGGGTTGCAATGTAACTATACAGACAAGTAGTCCCAAATTTAGGGCATATTTGAGGTACAATGTGACACACTTATGACCATCCAATTTTATTTTTGTACATCTTATCATTAGTAATATACACTACACATAATACTGCAGCATGTAATTTACTGATTTACCATTTTCAGACGTAATTGTTCAAATTGTGAAAGATAAAAATATTGAATTTAAATACAAATTGGTAATAAAAAGTAACAGTAATGAAAACTAAAGTAATAAAAAAACAGGTATCTGAATTACATTGGAAACAACTAAAGTCATGTTGTTGTTAAGAGCTGTGGAGTTGGTCCTGACTCACAGCAACCCCGTATAGGGTTTTCCAAGGACCAGCTGGTGTGTTTGAACAACTGACACTGTAGTTGCAGCCCACTGCTTATCATATATCACCACACCAGGACCATAGTAGTTTTTCAGAAATGAGCTGAGGTCTGTTGTAAGTTGAGGACTACCGACACACTTAAAATAGGACACTGAAACAAAGAAAAGGACTATAAATGACTAGCCTTCAATCATACATGCATTAACTAAACATATAATGTGTTAGCTGGTAGTCATACTCCAGTTACACCTATTTTTTTCTAGACTCTATTATATTTGTAAACAAAAATTCCTTTAGAACCAAAATTTAGCAGTTTATTATGTCTATGTCTACCACTCATCTGTCAGTTTCTGTTGTGACTCACGTATTAGTATGATTATGGAAGCTATGCCATGAGTATTTTGAATACCATTGTAGACAAGCTTCAGCGAAGCATCCACACAAAGACAGATTAGCAGGAGGAAGAAGTGGACCACTTCTGAATGGTTAGCCATTGAAAGTCTTATGAATACCATCAGAACATTGTCAGGTACAGTGCCAGAATATGAGCCCCTTCAGGTTGGAAGGCACTGAGAAATCAATTGGGGAAGAGCAGTCTCCTTCTCAAGAAGACCTTAATGATGTGGATGGGCCAAAGGTTTCAGCACCTATATTTGCTATTTGCTGATGGGCGACAACTCAAATTGAAGAGATACAACTGTGAACATCCATTAAGAATCGGAGCATGGAATGTATGAAGTATGAATCTAGGAAAATGGGAAATTATAAAAAATTAAATGGAACACATAAGCATCAAAATATTAGGTATAAGTGAGCTGAAATGGACTGGTATTGGCCATTTTGTATCTGACAATCACATGTTTTTCTATGCCAAGAATGACAAATGTCATCAAAAAGAGCATACCAAAATCTGTTTTCATGAGGTACAACGCTGTCTGTGATAGGTTAATATCCATGTGTCTACTGGAAAGACCAGTTTCTGTTAGTAGGTGCCATCAAGTTGGTTCTAAACCACAGTGACAGTATGTACAACAGAATGAAACCCTACCGAACCTGCACTATCTATCTAATGTTTCACTGTTTTTCATCAAGTTTTCAGTGGCTAGACATTCAGAAGAAGTCGACCTATCCTATTTCTGAGTCTGTCTTAGTCCAGAAACTTAGTTGAAACATATCTACCATGGGTTACCCTGCTGGCATTCAAAACAATAGTGGGTCAACTTTTAGCATCTTAACAACAGGCAAGCCACCATAATGTGATAAAATACAAATGAGAGGATAAGGATTGCTTAAAATGAGGAACCATGTCCACCAGGGATAGTCCCTTTCACCATTCTTATCCACTCTGTCTGAGGGCTATAAAACCTGACAAACCGGATTATAGGAAGAAGAACATGGGATCAGGCTTGCAGAAAGACTCATTAACAATTTGTGATATGTACATGACACAATCTTATTTTCTAGAAATGAAGAGGAATTTAAATACTTATTGATGAAGATAAAAGACTATAGCCTTCAGTATGCATTGTACCTCAATGCCAAGAAAACAAAAACCCTCACAATTGATATAATACATAAATCATGATGAATGGAGAAAAGATTGATCTTGTCAGAGATTTCATTAATTCACAATCAACACTCATGGAAGCAGTAGTCAAATACTCACACAACTTATTGGAAATCTGCTATAAAGGAAGTCTTTAAAGTCTTAAAGAACAAAGACATCAATTTGATGACTAAGGTACATTTGACAGAAGCCATGGCATTTTCAAAATCATCGTATGCCTGTGAAAGCAGGATAATGAATAAAGAAGACCACAGATGATTCAGTATATTTGAAGTATGGCATTGGGGAAGAATATTGAAAGCACCATGGACTACCTGAAAAACAAACATATCTTTCTTAGAAGAAAGATTGTCAAAATGCTCCTTAGAAGTGAGGATTATTAGACTTAGTCTCTCTTACTTTGGAGATGTGGTCAGGAAGACCCAATCCCTAGAAAAGGACAACATGACTGGTAAAGTGTTGGAGGTTGTATAGTTAAATGCCACTAAGTCAGTTCCTACTCTTAGCAACTGCCTATAGAGTTTCTGAGGAATGAGTTAGAACCACTGACCTTATGGTTCAAACTAACTTTGTGGTCAAGTGCTTACCCCATAGAGTCACACCAGGACATCAAGTAAAGTATAGGATCAGCAAAAAAGAAGAAGACACCATCAGACATGCATTAACACTGTGGCAGTAATAATGGACTCTAAATACAATAATTGTGAGGATGGTTCAGAACTGGGGGGTGTTTTGTTCTGATTTGCATAGAATCACTAACAGTCAGTATTTAATCAGTGGCACCTAATGACAACATCATGCCTACTTGCTAATACAGTACTTCTGGTCCACCCAAACTATTCCTTCTTCTTCCCATTCAAAGGTTCTGGGCATTTAAAGGGCAGACACATCCAACTTGAAGCTAATTTGTACACAATTTCTCTTCCAGTGATTTATTCATCTGCTCTTCCAATATCATACTTTCTTCTCCTGTCTCTGGTTGTTGTTGTTGTTGTTGTTAAGTGCCATTGAGTTGGTTCTGACCCTAGCAACACTGTATAGGGTTTCTGAGGATTGGATGGTTGGTGAATTTGAACTTCTGACCTTGTGGTTCAGATGACTTTGCAATCTAGAGCATTAAGCCATAGCGCCACACCAGGACTCCTGGAGTGGAACATATTTAAATATCCCCAGGCCTACAGAACAGTGTCTACTGTAATTTTTTACAAATATAGTGAGAAAGTTCTTAAATCTTCTTAAATCTGTTTTATAATATCTAAATAGTCTTTAAAAGGGATGATACACAATTTTGAGGACCAGCAATTACACTCTATTCAAATGAGTATTCAATATTTTCTTGAATTCATCTTGCTTCATTTTGGAAAGTTTGCCTAAATTATCTTGCAAGAGATTTCTTGGACTCCTACCAATATTCTTGTCACAATCCTTCCCTCAATCTTGACCCATGCTCATATAAAACTGAAATACAGCAGTTTAAGGGTTAATTTATCTGCCACTTTAACAAAGTGACTCATTACTTATACAGTTGTTGCAGCATTTTTGTTAAGCCCTGTTAAGTTGCTTCTGACCCATTGCGACCCTGTATAGGGTTTCTGTGGAGCAACTCATTGGTTTGAACTGCTGACCTCATGGTTCGTAGTACAGTGCTCATCCTACAGTGCTATACTTATGCAATTGTTATTTTTAAGTGTCGTCGAGTTGATTCTGACCCATAGTGACCCTGGAGCAGCTGGTGAGCTTGAACCACAGACCTTGCAGTACAAATGATTCTGCAGTCTGACGCATTAGCCCACAGAACAAAAACACTACTTGTGCACTAATGAGGGATAAATCCTGAAATAACATGTTACTAGTATGTAATAACATGTATGTTACACCAAATCTCCATAATAGCATTCTCATTTTAAAATATTTTGTGCTTTCAATTACACTTTTTAGCTTAATTAAACATCTACTATGAGTCATAAAAAGAAAAAGGAAAAAAGAGAAGAAAATATTAGCACTTAGATCTCAAAATATATAGTTCACAGAAGGGCTAGCTATAAAAATAGGATATTTTAAATATAAAGTGAAAATTGTATTCAACTAGGAAAATGTTTATAGAAAGATAAAGAAAATTGGTCATGGAAGAATAGGAGAAAAGAGATAGTTTCAAACAGGTAGGAAGGTGAAAGGAAAACTAAAGTTTTGGACTGGAAATCCATATAATAAAAACGTTAACTACCTCTTATTTACTGTCTAAAACGTACCAGACACCAACAACTTTGTCAATACAGTATTTTCTGTGCTTAAAACAACCATTTTGAATATTAACAGGCCTTGTTGCTTTCCATTTACAGATGACCTAACTGAGTCAATGAAAGGTTAGTTGACTGTCCAAGGCCTGGCAGAACTCTGACTTTGATGGATGTTTTCCTTTTTCAATACCAACTTTCTTTCCATACACTGTGGTGCCACCAAGTCAGAAATGGATAGCGAATAAACCCATATTTCTTCATGCAATACTCCAAGTGGGATAAGGGACAAACCAAAGATGCAGCCAGACAGGCTGCATCTTGTTTTATTAGGGAGAAAGAGTATTTAACACCGTGTGTGGTGCTGTGGGCTAATACACTGGACTGCAAGGTCCATTTGAACTTCAAGGTCAGTGATTCAAGCTCACCAGCTGCTACTTGGAAACCCTATATAGGGACAATAAAAGTCAGAACCAACTCAACAGCACTTAACAACAACAACAACAGCATTGTAAGTTCCAAGGTCTGCTATAACACAATATCTCCAAATGGGTGACTTTAGAGAACAGAAATTTATTGGTTCACCAGTTCTGAAGCATGATGTTTGAGTTCAGGGTGTGGCAAGGATGATGCTTTCAGTGTCTACTCTAGGGGAAGGGCCTCCCAGGTATCCTCCACTTTCTGAAGGCTTCAGGCATCAGGTGGTGGGCATCCGATGGTGTTTTTTGGTTTGTGAATGCATCCTCACATTATGTCTTCCCCCTATGTACAATGAACTCTGTGTTTGGTCTCTTCTTTTGCTATATACCACTCAGAAAGGAATAGGAGCTACCCTTCTCCAGTCTGACCTCCTTAACATAACTAATAGCATCTTCCAAGAACACTTCTGTTTATAAACAAGGTCACAAACACAGGTATGGGTGTTAGGATAACTTTATGGGGAACACAATTCAGTCCAGAACACACACCACAGTAGATTTTAGAGATAAGAAATGACATACAACAGGTAAAATGACATTTAACTGCATAATGTGATATATTTCTTAAACAAACTACATTTATTTGAAACACGTATGACAATGGCAATTAATAAAGAGTGACAATAAATCTTATCCACCGATGATGATACAAGTTTGTGATGATCACAATGGAAAATATTTGGACATGATATAAACCCAGGGAAGAGTAATATAGCTAAAATCTAGAATTCATTACTATAATCATCAATTCTGCACTAAGAATATGCATACAATTGTTTTTATCAGTACTACATTCATGAATAAATAAAAGTTACATGCATTTGTAAGTAGAAAAATACAATGATATATTTATATACTTATTTAGTTTATTTTAATGTGTATTTCTGTGGATAGCTTCCGTGAGGGAATGAAAGAAAAGTCTTTTGATATATTCATGTTAGGTGTAGTAGTTGGTAGTGAAAACAAATGAACTACAAGCATATATGCCCACATAGATAAACTTCAGAAACTTAATGCTGAACACAAAATTAAATAATAAAAGAATGTATTATAACAATAAAACAAATCGGGCTGCGAACTGCAAGTCAGCAATTCAAAACTACCAGCTGTTCCGCAGGAGACACATGAGGCTTTCTGCTCCCATAAAGATTTACAGCCTCAGAAACCCTGTACAGGGTCACTATGAGTCAAAACAGACTCCATGGCACATAATCACAACCAACACCAATTATATCAAAGGAACCCTGATGGTGCAGTGTTTAAACATTCAGCGGGAGAAAGAAGTGGCAATCTGCTTCTGCAAAGATTGCATCCTTGTAAGTCTTATGGTGTAATTCCACTCTGTCAATAAGGTTATTATGAGTCATAATTAAATTGACAGCATTTTTTAAATGATCTAAATGATAAAACAGACAAAAGAAAATGATGCATTGTTGAGTGATACACACATTGTTGAGTGATACAATTATAAAGAAGTGTTAGAAAACTATTAAGAAGACAACAAAGATTCACGGTTACCATTTCAAGGGGACAGAAAAGCAAATCTCTTTGAAGAGAAACACAGAGACCCCAAAGGGAAAGTCTTGGTTTCTTTCCTAAGCTTGGTTATGACTGTATACCCGTTATTTTTATTAGTAGCATTTTTTTAAACAACATAAACTAGTCTTTAAATAGATATTTCATGATAATGTTTTTTAATAAAATAATAACAGTATTAAAATTATGTGTAGCTGAAACATTCAAACTCTATACTTGAAGACTGTTCAGAGTCCCTTCTCATTAAGAGTAACCACTTTATCAGTTCCTTGAGAAATGTCCTCTGAACACAAAATCATAAGTACACATTTGCAAGAGAATAATTAGAAAGGGAACATAATAGCTATGGGCATTTAGAAGTCCTAAGCAAGAAGAAATGGAATACTGCACTCATTAAGCACTGCATTGTATCTAACAAGGAGGTTGGAGCCTGTTAACCCCTTTCATCGTGTGCACTCTATTTACGAGCACGAGAGATAACGAGTACAAGCTGATCTGGGGTAATGGAGCAACGCTCTCTGCATGCTACCCATCACAGAGACACTTGTACAGCATCAATAACAGAAGCTACTGAGAGGGAGAACAGCGGGTTCTTATCAGCCACTGCAAGTGCGTGACAAGCAAAACTAGGACTGTGAGGCTGCCCTCTTTGAATTGAAATCTCTACATTGTGGGTGATGAAAGAATTCCTTGCAAAGAGATGAAGAGAGAAAACTGCTGTAATCCACATTGTATATTATTATTGCCATTATTATTCTTATTTAATGAGTTTCTATTTTGAAGATCAGAAAAATTTTTCTAGAGCAGAAAACTCTAATTATAAGCTACCTTGCTCAGACTATATGGAGAGGGACTTAGCTCCTTTATATCATCAAGATCCACAACAGCCCAAATATTTGTTTAAAGATTATAAAAGAGTGAATTTCTTTAAGGTCTAAATTCAATTTATGAGGTTTGGGAAGTTCTCTAACAGTGAAATGCTGGAATTCTAGAAGCTAATAAGCAAATAGAACTAAAAAAGTGAAGGCAGAAATGCAATGCAAATGTGGCAAATGGTTAAAGCATCTCTGAAGGACTCCTGAGTACTCACAGGATGGATTTCATATACAATACTTACCTTGAAATGGAAAAAGATTAAAAACTGAAATATCGTCATGATAATGAAGACAGATTATAAACAGATATTCAGAATAGAAAACTAAGAGTGTAACGGTATAGTGAGGACTGGTGCTATATGATAAGCACTGGACTGCAGGGTGGATTTGAATTGCAAGTTGGGGAGTTCAAACTTACCAGGTGCTATTCAGAAACCTTAAGGAGCTCTGGTAGTGTAGTGGTTACAAATCAGGCTGCGAACCGCAAGGTCAGCAGTTCGAAACTACCAGCTGCTCCGCGGGAGAAAGATGAAGCGTTCTGCTCCCATAAAGATTAACAGCCTCAGAAACCCTGTGCAGGGTCGCTATGAGTCGGAACCGACTCCACGGCACATAACAACAACAACACAACATTCAGAAACCTTAGGCAGGGTCACTGTGAGTCAGAACTGACACAAAGGTACTTAACAAGAACAACAAAATTAATGAATGGTTGAATGAAATAATTCTGTAAAGGATTTCCTGAAGAGATGTTGAAAAATAATTTTGAAAATCATAACATAACAGCCACAGAGTCTGAAAGTAACAGACATTACTGTTGTCCAGAGTTAAAACTGTACATGATCTATTGAAAAGGGAGCCTCCTTCCTGACATTCTTTTGCTTACTGTCCACAAAGACTAAATGGTGAAACAAGTGGAACACAACACTAGGAGCATCAGTTCAACTGAATTCTATACTCTTGGACCAGTTGGTTCAGTTTGACTGATGCTTCTGATGAGTAACATACTTTAAATATATACTTTTTATGTCCACTTTTTTATAGAACTCCTCTTGACTTTACTTCCTCTTTTATTTTTATGTTTTGGTAATTTAACCTTACCCACCAAATACACTGAAGGAGCTCTGGTAGCGTAGTGATTACGTATTGGGCTGCGAACCTTAAGGTCAGCAGTTCGAAACTACCAGCTGTTCCATGGGAGAAAGATGATGCTTTCTGCTCCTGTAAAGATTGACAGCCTTGGAAACCCTGTACAGGGTCACTATGAGTTGGAACCGACTCAACGGCACATAACCACCACCACCATCAAATACATTAAAGATTGCAGTTAGAGTTAAGTTTCATTGAACTTAATTATTAAATTTCATAAGTCAATTACACAGCTAAGATCAAATATATAGTTTCACAAGCAAATGATAGGATTAAAATAATTGTTTGATTTAGTCAAAATGTTTGGTTACAATATATATAATCATTTCTCACAAAGCTGTTTGCTAGGAATATTTAGATATGCAGCTTTTGGAGCCAAATGGGATTTTAAAGAAGCAAATTATAAAAGATGGTCATCTATATATAAGTGAGAGAAACACATTCCCTGCAGAAATACATAGACACCACTGTAAATAAGAATATTTCAACAAGATATTTTGTGGTAGGAGCTGAAGTCGGAGATGTATACCTGAATGACTGTATGTCCAAAGAAAAACAATGGAACTAAGTGTCAGATGGGGATTTTGTAGAGGAACACTAAACATTATGCAATGGAGCCACCTTGTACACAGTTTCTGAGGAGCAGCTGGTGAGTCTGAGCTATCCATCTTGCAGTTCAAGCTCATCTTGTAGTCCAGTGATTCTCCTACAGGTCCAGTACTCACTATATTGTCATATTGCTATCCTTGATGTTAGGTGCCATTGAGTTGGTACTGACTCATAGCAACACTATGCACAATGGAACGAAATACTGCCCAGTCCTAGGCCAACCTCACAATCACTGCCATGCCCCAGCCCACTGCTGCTGCCATTGTACCAGTGCAACTCATTAGGGGTCTTACTCTTTTTCTCTGACCTTCCACTTTAACAAATATGATATCCTTCTCCAGTGACTAGTCCCACCTGACAAGATATCTGAAGTATAAGGGACAAAGTCTGGCCATGCTGGCTTCGAAGGAACACTCTGGCTGTACTTCATGCAGGACAAACCTGTTTATTCTTTTGGCAGTCCATAGTACTTTCAATATTCTCCTCCAAAACTGTAACTCAAATGCATCATTCTTTCTATAGTCTTCCTTATTCATTGTCCAATGTTCACATGGATATGAGGTTGTTGAAAATACCCTGGCTTGGGTCAGGAGCACCTTAGTACTCAAACCGACATCTGTGCCCTTCCCCACTGTAAAGAGGTCTTGTGCAGCAGATTTGCATAATGCAACATGTTTGATTTCTTGACTGCTGCTTCCATGCGTGTTGATGGGTTATCTGACCCAAATGATATCTTTGACGTCAATCTTTTCTCCTTTTATATGGATGCTATTTATTGGTCCAGTGGTTGGGATTTTTGTTTTCTTTACATTGAGATGCAACCCATACCAAAGACCGTGATCTTTGAATTTCATCAATAAATATTTTAAATTATCTTCACTTTCAGGAAGCAAGGTTGTATCATCTGTATATCGCAGCTTGTTAATGAGTCTTCCCCTAATCATGAGGCCATGTTTTCTCCCTACAATCCAGCTTCTTGGATTATTTGCTCCATTAATAACCCAACTCAGAATATCTGTTTATATTCTGTCTTCATTACCCTGGCCATATTTCAGTTTTTAATCTTTCTCCATTTCAGAGTAACAGTGTATATGAATTCCATCATGTGATAACTCAGTAGTCCTTCAGAGTGTATGCTTAATCATTTACCATGTTTGCACTGCATCTTTACCTTCACTTTTTTAGTTCTACTTACTTATTAGTATTTAGAATTCCATCATTTCACTGTAAGAGGCAGAACTTCTAGAAACTCTTCATAAATTGAATTTAGACCTTAAAGAGAATTGCTCACTTATAAGTTCACAAATATTCAGCAAGTACAACTTGCTCTATGCTATTAGCAGGGCCATGGAGTTAATAGAGTCCTCACACAATGTGTTGGTGTTCTTACCTATTTCCTTGGATTTCAGGCTATTTGGAAAGGTGTGTTTCATTGTTATGTTAATGAGGACAATGCCACAAGATCCAAATCATTTTCCATTATGCATATTCTAACTCATGGCAATCTTATGGGTTACATGTACAACCAATTGTTCCATAAAATTTTCTTGGCTGTAAACTATACCAATTTTATTACTTTTAGGTGAAAATATATGCAACAAAACAAACGCCCATTCAACAACTTGTGCATATACAATTTAGGTATAATGTTTATATTCTTCCAGTGGTACAAGTATTGTTACTGTCCTTTTCCAAATTATTCAACCATCATGAAGACGGACAGATCAGGAACAGTTTCTTTGGTGGTGGCATTGTGTGCATTTATGTTAATAGTCAAATGCATATCGTTACACCACCCATTAACCTTAAGTAATGTCATAAATCTAATAATGTCAAAGTGATATAATGATCAGCATTACTGATGGTGAGAGATCCATATTTGTGCCCATTCCAAAAAGAGGTGACCCAACGGAATGCAGAAATCATTGGACAATCTCTTTGATATCCTACACGAGTAAAGTTTTTCTAAAGATAATACAGATAAAACATTGACAAAGAACTTTCAGAGGTTCAAGCCAGATTCAGAAGAGGCCGTTGAATGAGGGATATCATTGTAGATGTTCAATGGATCTTGGCTAAAAGCAGAGAATATCAGAAACATGTTTACCTGTGCTTTATTGACTACGTAAAAGCTTTTGATTGTGTGGATCATGACAAGCTATGGACAACACTGTGAGTATGAGTATTCTGGAATACTTAATCGTGCTCATGAGGAATCTGCACCTGGACCAAGCAGCAGTAGTTTGAACAGAACATGGAAACACTGAATGTTTTAAAATTAAAAAAGGTGTGCAACAAGGTTGTATTATTTAACCATACTTATTCAACCTGT
>NW_006408766.1:139854-145495 GCF_000296735.1 Chrysochloris asiatica
CACACCTTGGAAACCCTATACAGGTTCGCTATGAGTCATAACTGACTCTATAGCACTTAACAACAACAGGACACTGAGAAAGGGAGTGATACATCTTTGTTAAATTGGTATAACTTTTCTAACATCCAACAAATAATAGAAAATATCATCATAACCATCGCCATTATTCACTTTACTGGAAATCAAAAATCCTATTTTCATCTTTATACATATTCATTGATTCATTTTATTTCCTTGCCCAGATTTAAGACTATGAATAGCACATAAAGGTAATTTTTAATTAATATCTCAGGTTTAAAATCTTCCTTAAGCTCCAGATTTATATTTTCAACTGCTCTTTCTACATCTTCATGTAGGAAACAAAGAAGTGTTAAAAATTAAATTGTTGACTAGGTCCCTTTCAAAAAGTCATTGTCTTTATAACATCCCCAGTAAAACTATGATTTAGCAGGTAGCTATTATTTGAAAAAAAAAAAAAAAAGTCCAAAATTCACCCTTGATTTGATTTCTATTTTTAAATTCTTACTCATGTTGACCCCATATGTATCAGAGAACCACTGGGTTCCATTGGGTTTTCAAGGCTGTGATCTTTTAAAGGTGTGCCATGTTTCTTTTCGAGGCATGTCTGGGTGGATTAGAATGGTAAACCATTGAGCAGAATTAGAATGGGAAATCACTGAGTGATTTGTTCAGCACTTAATCATTTGCACCAAACATTCCAAGCAAAGCTTCCCATTTCTTATGCATCCCATGATAGTTCATGGGCCACAAAACTGCTGAAGCTAGATCTAGCAACAATGCTGAAAGTCCTAATGCAGGTTACATATCTCTATCATCTCTGTTCTGCCTTTATTCTTTTTTTTTTCTCTTTTCCTTTTATTCTTAATTTCACTTCTCACCTTGCTTAACTTGCTATAACCCTACTAAAACCCTCCAAATATGGAAACCAAAATTTAACTAACTTTGTCCATAAAAGTATCTCTCATATGTAAATGAATGACTTTCATCTAGGAGATTACAGTGATAATAAAGATAATTAAGAAAGCATATATATAAGTATCTTTGGAGATTTCTCAAGGGTCACTGTGTTGGACAAGGGAGAAGTCAAACAAATGCTGAACTACAGCCATCATTAGACTTTAACTAAAACCAGTCAAATTTATTTCTATTTTCTATCTTGGATTTAGTGTTAAGGGTTCTAAAAATATCAATTTATATGTCAGACTATAACATATCATATCATATCATATCATATCATATCATATCATATCACATTATTTTTTAAATTGATATGTTATCAAAATCCCTAGCTTGTCTGTATTCTATATATATTTTTTGTCATTAAAGTAGTCATATTTTAGGAGCTTTGCATTTAGAATAACAATTCAATTACCATATTTTGTGTATCTGCTTTGCATAATTTAAGCTAAATTACTAAATATTTCTTTAAATTTGCTATTTGAAAGAAAAAAGCTGATTTCAGATTGAGAATTTCTAACATAGGCCCCCCCAAATTTTTAATGCAGTCTTGCATTGGAAATTCACAAGACAGAATTTCCAAAAGAACAAAAAGGAAATGAAAATGTGTATGACATTATTGAATAATCAAGTAAATGCAAATTTAAACCCACCAGGAGATGCCAACATATAGTTGCAAGAATATCTAATAGTAGAAACAAACCAAAAGCAACATGGAATTTCATACACTGTTAATTGGAATGTAATAATGTCTGTCAGTTTGTCATACTGCAGTAACTTGTATGTTGCTTGCTGTTGGAAGACATGCCACCAGGATTTCAATTACCACTAGGATCACCCATAGCTTTCAGCATAACTCCCAGACTAAGAAAGATGAATAAAGAAGTGAAAATGACAATATTTTTTTTTCAAATGTCCATTAGCGTGGCAACAATAGTGAGGTTGGCCCAGGATCAGGCAGTGTTTCGTTCTGCTGTACATAAGGTCGCTATAGGTCGGTACTGACTTGATGGCACCTAACAACAACAATAACAAATTATAAATCTCATAAATAGCCATGGAACACTGACTGATGGAATGCCGGAAGATGAGCCCCCAGGTTGGAAGACATTCTAAATAAAACTGCATCATCAAAATACAGGTGAGCTTAACAATGTGGGTGTATTAAAGCTTTTAAAATCTTTATTTGCTGATGTGGCAAAACTTGAAATTAGAGGGAACAGCTTCAAACAGCTATGTAGGAAGTATGAATTCAGAAAAATTGTAAGTTTCAAAATGAAATGGAACACAGAAATGTGTAACATGAAGCAGACTGGTATTGTCCATTTTTAACCATATAATGATATGGTTTACTATGCTACAAATGACAAATTGAATAGGAATGGAATTGCATTCATTGTTAAAAGGACCATTTTGAGCTCTATCCTGAAGTAAAGCTGTCTTAGTAATAGGACAATAGCCACATGCCTACAAGTAGTAGTTGTTGTTGTGTGCTGTCTAGTCAGTTCCAACTCATAGTGACTCTTTTGTTGTTGTTGTGAAGTGCTGTTGAGTCAATTCTGACCCATAGTGACCCTGTATAGGGTTTCCAAGGTGCAGCTGGTGAGCTTGAACCACTGCCTTTGCAGTTCAAACAATTTTGCAGTCTGATGCATTAGTCCAGAGTGCCACACCAGGACTCCAGTGACCCTGTATAAGCCTATAAAGAATAGATAATGCCACTATTATTCAAATTTATGCATAAGCCACTCATTCCAAAAATATAAAAATGGAACCACTGTACCAACACCTACAGTCTGAAACTGATCAGATAAGCAATCAATATGTATTGATAATTACTAGTGATTGCAATATGATAGTTAGAAACAACAAGGAGAGAATGTTATTGTTGCTGAGAGCTGTGGAGTTGGTTCCAACTCATAGCAACTTTGTATAGGGTTTCCGGTACTGTAAATCTCTACAGGAGCAGAAAGCCTCATCTTTCCCCTGCGAAGTGCCTGGTGGATTTGTACCATTGACTCCACAGTTAGTAGCCAAATGTACAACCCAGTACATCATCTGGCATTTGATGTTGTTGCTGTTAAGGGCCATCAAGTAAGTTCCAACCCATCGGACCCTGTATAGGGTTTCCGGGTAGCAAGTGGTGAGTTTGAACCAATGACCTTGTGGTTCAAACCAACTTTGCAGTCCAATGCATTAACACACAGCTCCACAGGAGAACTCCTATCACCAGGTATCGGTAGTTATAAAATATGGTATTGGTAATAGAAATAACATCAGAGATTTCAATGATATAAGTTTACAAGATCAATGACTTATTCATTGCAAACACCTATTTAATAGGTGTTGCATAAATAGAGGTCATACATATGGACAACTTTGCCAGATAGAATGAAATTAATGACATCAATTTATGGAACACAGAGAAGCTCCATACCATCAGCTAAAACAAGGACAGGGGTCAACTGTGAAATAGACTAACATTTTCTCATATGCAAATTCAGACTCAAGCAGAAGAAAATTAAAACATGTCCACGAGAGCCAAAGTATGACCTTGAGTACATCCAATCTAAATTTAGTTACCATCTCAGGAACAGATTTGATGCATTAGACACTAATGAATGAAGACCACAGGAGTTGAGGGATGTCATTAAGAACATCATACATGAAGAAAGCAAAAGGTCATTAAGAAGACTGGAAAGAAATGAAGAAAAAAATGGATATCAGAAGAGACTCTTGAACATAGAGAAGCTAAAGTGAAAGAAAGAAATGAGGAAGCAAAAGAGTTGAAAAGATCTTTAACTGAAGTTCAAGTAGATAATTAAAGTATTTTAATCAAAGTTGTGAAGATATGGAACTAGACCACAAAAAAAAAAAGAACATGCTCAGTAATTCTCAAGTTCAAATAAATAAAGTAAAAACCCAAGTCTCAAGTTTTAATATTTAAGATTCTATGGGCAAACAACAACAACAAAATGCCATCCTGGTGTCATACTGCAGGATAAAGCACTCGACCACAGGTCAGCTTAACTCTCAAGGTTGGCCATTCAAATCCACCTGCTGTTCTTTGGAAACCCTATACAGGGTCCCTTTAAGTCAGAACCACCTGGAAAGTACTTAAAACAACAATTTGCCAAAATTTGAAGGACATAGCAAGTATCAAAAGAGTATTGACATTCTACACCTGACACAAGCTTTGGTATTTTCAGTAACCTCATATGTATGTGAATGTTGGACAGTGAATAGGAAAATCTTAGAAGAATTGATGCATTTGAGTTATGGTTTTGGAGAAGAATATTGAAAGTACCATGGGCTGCCAAAAGAACAAACAAATTTGTGTTGAAGTACAGTTAGAATGCTCCTTAAAGCCTAGGATGGCCAGACTTTGTCTCTCATATTTTGGACATATTGTCAGAAAGGACCAGTTGCTAGAGAAGGATATCATGTTTGGTAAGATGGAGGGTTAGAGAAAAAAAGGAAGACCCCCAGCAAGATGGATTGGCAAAGTAGCAACATCAATGGGCTCAAGCTTGGTAACAATTGTGAGGTTGGCACAGAACCAGTCAGTGTTTCATTCTGTTGTGTATAGGGTTGCTATGAGTTGATACTCACACGAGCACCTAACAACAACATACCAAAAAGTAGTCAACATTGAAGCATAAATTTCTAGGCGGTAGTATAGGATCAAAATTTGGTGGTATGGAGATACAAAATCTCAGGTACACTTAAGTCATTGGTGAAAAGCAAAGCCCAAAGAACAGACAGAATAACAATTAAGATATTTCAACAAATGCTAGAAACAATCACTTATCTAGCAAGAATATTGGAAAACAGTTACTTAGACAACCAAATGCAACAGATACATATTTTAGGCCATTTGAAAAGCAGGTGATGCAGCAGAATTCAGATGTTACCCAACAATACTGTTAATATCACACACAAGTAAACTTTTGCATAAGGTAATTCAAAAATAATTGCAGCCCTACATAAACAGGAAACTGCCAGAAATTCAAGTTGACTTCGGAAGAGGACATGAAATGAGAAATATCATTGTTGATGTCTGATGGATCTCAGCTGAGAGCAGAGATTACCAGAATGTTGTGCATCTTTGTTTTGTTAACTATGCAAATATATTCAAATGTGTGGATCATAACCAACTTCGCCTAACATTGAAAAGAATAGGAATTCCAGAACAGTTCACTGTGCTCAGGTAGAACCTGACATAGACCCAGAGGCAGTTGTTCATACAGAACAAGAAATTACTGAAAAGTTTAAAAATAGGAAAAGTGTGCAATAAGGCTGTAGTCTTTCACCAAATTTATTAAATTTGTATGATAAGAGCATAATCCAAGAAACTGGACTATATGATGAAGAATATGGCATAAGAATGGAGGAAATTTTACTAATGTCCTATAATATGCAGATGATACAACGTTGTGGTTTATATGTAAAGAGGACTTGAAGCACTTATTGATGAAAATCAATGATTACAGCCATCACTATGCACTTTGATATACAAAAAACAAAAAGATCCTTGTAAGTTGAACAATAAGCAACATCAAAACAAACAAAAAGACTAAAGTTGTCAAGGATATGATTTTGATTTGATACACAGTGAATATGTATGGAAATGTTGTTGTTGTTGTTGTTGAGCCGTGGAGTC
>NW_006408766.1:146687-148552 GCF_000296735.1 Chrysochloris asiatica
TTATTTACTGTTGTCAAATGTAGAAATAAGCAAATACAGTCATTAACAGTAGATTGAACAAATAAATTTTAACATAATAGATTACAATATAGCACCACCAGTCCTTTGTCTGTTTTTCATACTATGGTAGATTATATATTTCTGTGATTCTGGAAATTCTGTGACAAGTATTTGAAATACCAGCAGGGTCATACACGGTGGACAGTTTTCAAAGGAACTTCCAGATTAAGACAGAATAGGAAAGCGAGACGAACTCCTTCTTAATGTTTAGCCTCAGAAACCTTATGAATATCAGCTGAACACTATTAGACATACTACCAGAAGATAAAAAATATTGTGCATAGTATCAGAACATTGTCAGATATAGTGACATAAGATGAAGATTGGAAGGCACTCCAATTACAACTGGGGAAGAAATGCCTTTACAAAGTAATATTGCCCATGATGACACATGTGAAGTGAAACTTTTGGGACCTTCATTTGCTGATTGGGCACAACTCAAACTGAGGAAAAGCAGTTGCAAACATCCATTAATAATTGGAATGTGGAACATAGAAAAATGAATCTAGGAAAATTAGAAGTTGTCAAAAATGAAATAGAACACATACACATCAATAAGTAGGCCATTTTTAATCTGACAATCATACGGTTTTACTATGACAGGAGTGACAAATACAAGAGTAATGACTTCACATTCATCATCAAAAAGAACATTTCCAAGTCCATTTTGGAATACAATGTGTCTGTAATAGGTTAATATCCATACAACTACAAGGAACACCAGATAATACCACTAATACTCAAATGTAGGCATTAACCACTAAGGCCAGTGATGTTGAAATTGTGGTGCTGTAGGTAAATGTCCCAGACTGCAAAACTGTTTGAACTGCAAGTTTGGCGGTTCAAGCTCACCAGCTTCTCCTTGGAAACCCTAGACAGGGTGGCTATGTGTTGGTACCAACTCAACTGCATTTAACAACAACAACCACTTTCATCAGTCTGAAATTAATCAAATATGCAAGCAAAGCACATTATACTGGTGAATGGATTTGAAGTTTGGGAACAAAGAGGACTGATTAGTAGTTGAACCCCCCCCCAAAAAAAAAAATAAAAAATGATCGATGTTCAGCCATTTCAAGAGATAGTATATGATCAAGAGCCAATGACCCTAAAGGAAATAGTACAAGGTGCATGGAAGCCATTGGCAAAGAACAAGACACTGAGAAATGATGGAGTACAAATTGAAATCTTTCAAAAAACTGATGCGGCACAAGAGGAACTCACTCATCTATGCCAACAAATTTGGAAAACAACTACCAGATCAAGTGCCTGGAAGAGATCTATTTTTTCCAAATAAAAGCGACCCAAAGGAATGCTGGAATCATCAAACTATACCATTGATATTCCATGTGGGTAAAGTTTTACTAAAAATAATAGAAAAACAACTGCAACCATACATTGACAGAAAACGTCTAGAGGTTAAATCTGGATTCAGAAGAGCACATAGAACATCAGATGGATGACCAGAGTCACCTGTGTTTTATTGACTGCTCAAAGGCTTTTGATTATATGAATCATGAAAAGCTATGGACAACCTTGTGAAGTATGAATATTGCAGAACACTTAATTGTGCTCATGAGGAATCTGTAGATAGACCAAGAGGCAGCTGTGCAAACAGAACAAGGAACACTGAATGATTTAAAATGAGGAAAGGTATATGAAAGGGCTGTAATCTTTCAACATATGTATTCAATCTATATGCTGAGCAAATAATCCATGAAGCTAGATTAAATGTGGCATCAGGATTGGAGGAAGCATCACTAACAAGTTACAATATGCAGATGATACAACCTTGCTTGCTGAAA
>NW_006408766.1:149384-165041 GCF_000296735.1 Chrysochloris asiatica
AGGTGAATTTTGCTAGACTAATGAATTATTCATTGCAAATACTTTTTATTTATTTATTTATTTTTAAAGAAGGTACTGTGCATTCAGTGAAGGTTTGCAGAGAAGATCATCAGTGTTACATTCAACAAATCATACAATTTATTTCCTCTTTATGATTGGAATTCTTGCTATACAATAACTGTTGTCTTGCATTACTCTCTGTGGTTACCCAAGTAAAATATCCTATTTCAAACTCTTTTGTATTTGTGATATACATAAAAGTTATATACCACTCTTCCTCCCATGGAGTCCTGGTGTGGCGCTGTAGGATAAGCACTAGACTGCTGACAACAAGGTTGGCAGTTCAAATTCACCAGTGGCACATTGGAAAGCCTATACAAGTTTGTTATGAATCAGAACTGACTTGATGGCACTTAACAACAGCAACTTTCTCCCATATTCATTCAACCTGTGTCTATTTGCATATATCTACACACAGAACAATGTTATTCCAAGGTTGTATATATACCATTAGTAACCTATACCTCCTTTATATAAACAACACAAAAGATGATGGTACACATGGACCTCCCCAGATGAAAACATAGGAACCTATCTCAGTGTCAATCAAAACAAGGGCTTGTGCAGACTGTGGAACATACCATCAATTGTTCAGATGCAGGCTAAAGCTATAGAAAAATTAAAAAAAATCCACAAGAATCAAAATATGACCTTGAATATATCCCATCTGAATTTAGAGACCGTATCAAAACAGATTTGATGCATTTGACACTAATGACTAAAGACCAGGAGTGTTGTGGGATGGCATCACGAACACCAGACAGGGAAGAAAACAAAACGTTACTAAAAGGAGAGAAAAGAAAGAAAAGACTAAAAGGAATGTCAGAAGAAACTCTGAAACTTGCTCATGAACATAAAGAAGTTGAAGCAAATAGAAAGAATGAGGCAGTAAAAGAGCTGAATAGAACATTTCAAAGGTCATCTCAAGAAGAAAAAGTATATTTTTACAGTGAAATGTACAAAGACTTGGAGTTACAAAATCAAAATGCAAGAACATATTCTGCTTTTCTCAAGATGAAAGAACTAAAGAAAAAATTCAAACCTTGATTTGCAGTATTGGAGGATTCTATGGGCAAAATATTGAATGATACAGAAAGCATCAAAAGAAGATGGAAGGAATATACAGAATAATTGTACAAAACAGAAATTGTCCGATGTTTACCCGTTTCAAGAGCTATCACATGGTTACTAACCAATGGTATAGAAGGAAGAAGTCTGAAATGTTTTGAAGGCATTGGTGGAAAGTATGTCTTCAGGAACTGTTGGCATACAAGTTGAAATCTTTCAACAAACTAATTCAGCACTTTAAGCACTCACTCATCTATGCCAAGAAATTTGGAAGACAGCTACCTGGCCATCTGATTGGAAGAGATACATACTTGTGCTCATTTCAAATGTGACCCAACAGAATGTGGAAATAACTGAACTGTATCACTAATGTCACATGCAAGTAAGTTTTTTCAGAAGATAATTTAAAAACAGTTGCAACAGTACATTTACAAAGAACTGTGAGAAATTCAAGACAGATTCAGAAGGGGGCATGGAACTAGGGATATCATTGTTGACATCAGATAGATCTTGACTGAAAGCTAAGAATACCAGAAAGATGCTTGTTGTTGTTGTTGTTGTTAAGTGCTGTCGAGTCAGTTCTGACCAATAGCAACTCTGTATAGGGTTTCCAAGGAGCAACTGGTGAGCTTGAACCACCAACTGTGCAGCTCAATCGACTTGACTTTGCAGTTCAGCGTATTAGCCCACAGCACCACACCGGGATTTATGACGTATTGGCTATACAAAAGCTTTGGACTGTATATATCATGACAAATTTTGGATAATATTGCAAACAATTGCTATTCCATAACATTTCATTGTGTCCATGAAGAACCTGTGCATACAACAAGAGGTAGAAGTTAGAACAGAACAAGGGGAGACTGAATGGTTTAAAATCAGGAAAGATATACACCAGGATTCTATCCTTTCACCATATTTATTTAATCTGTATGAAGAGCAAATTCTGTTTGAAACTGGACTATATGCAAAAGTG
The DNA here is from genome assembly GCF_000296735.1 of Chrysochloris asiatica. Classification (NCBI taxonomy): domain Eukaryota; kingdom Metazoa; phylum Chordata; class Mammalia; order Afrosoricida; family Chrysochloridae; genus Chrysochloris; species Chrysochloris asiatica. The sequence continues at coordinate 151,489 of NW_006408766.1, forward strand.
CTTTCAGGATTGGAGGAAGACTCATTAGCAACCTGTGATATGCAGATAATACATCTTTGCCTGATGAAAGTGAGCAGGATTTATAATACTTACTGATGAAGATCAAAGATTACAGCCTTCAGTATGGATTACATTTTAATGTATAGAAAATTTAAATCCTCATAAGAGGACCAATTAATAGTATAATGATATATGAAGAAAGAATGAAATTGCCAAATAGATCATTTTGCTTGGATTCACAATCAACACTTATGGAAACAGCAGTCAAGAAATAAAAGGAAATATTGCATTAGGCAAATCTGCTGCACAAGACCTCTTTAAAGTGTTGAAGAGCAAAGATATCAATTTGAGGACTAATGTGCACCTGACATGAAACATTGTATTTTCAAAAACCACACATGCATGTGAAATTGGACAATTACAAAGGGGGACTATAGAATAATTGATGTGTTTTAGTAATGGTGTTGGGAAATAATATAAAAAATACTATGGACTACCAGAAAGAAAAAAAAAAAAAACCTGTTTTGGAAGAAGTACAATCAGAATGATTCTTAGAGTCTAGGATGGTGAGACTTCATCTCTCATACTTTGGACAGGTATCGGTAGGGGCAATATGACCTGGAGAATGTCTCACACTTGGTAAAGTGGAGTGTCAGCGAAAAAGAGGAAGACCCCCAACAACCTGAATTGACACAGTGACATCTGTGAGGATGGCACAGGAAGAGTCAATGTGTTGTTGTGGTGTGCATGAACTCATTATGAGTCAAAACCAACTCAATGGCACCTAACAACAACAACAACACTATATAGTGATTAATTAATTAAAGTTTATCTAGATGAAACAACAGGGATGAATTCACTATTGTTAAATTGGAAGAACCAGAGATAAAAGGTTATATACTATAGGATTCCATTTATATAACTTTGAAAAACACGATAAAGCAAAACTTTGAAAATCACGATAAAGCAAAAATATTTTAAGTGGATGTGTGTGTGCAAGTATTGATTTGGTATGTGAATTGCGTCAGAGGCATTAAAATAAACAGTTACCATAGAGTCAATTTGTCTTTATGGTAACCTAATACACTAAGCTTCCTCTCTCATACTTTGGACATATTGTCCAGAGGGAACAGTCGCTGGAAAAGGATGTCATGCTGGGTAAGATGGAGGGTCAGAGAAAAAGAGGAAGACCCCCAATGAGATGGATCGGCCATGATTGATGGCATCGAGTGTGGCAGCGGTAGTGAGGTTGGCCCAGGATTGGACATTGTTTCGTTCTGCTGTGCATGGGGTCGCTATGAGTCGGTTCCAACTCGATGGCACCTGACAACAACAACAATACACATTACAGTTGAAATGTGTTCCCTAGGGTTTTCAATGGCTAATTTTCTTTGACAGTTCATCACTAGGACTTTCTTTCAAGGCACCTCTTGGTGGACAAAGCCTCCAAACTTTCATTTAGCAGTTGAGCCTATCCAGAGTGTCTCATTATCTGGACGTTAATTGCATGAGCATATACATATGTAAAAATTGTCGAGGTTTTACTTAACACGTGATACTTTATTTACATAATTGAAACCTCAATAACAAATTCACAAAAGTCAAACTCTTTTAATACATTGAAGCTGTTGGTTCATTTGTATCATACAATCTTTCATTTGTTACTACCGGAGCCCTTTGTGGCTTCAAGTTAATTACCACAGGTACATGAATTTTTATTACTCTATTATTCACAGTATTATGATTTAACTAGTGTACATTTTTTAAAACTAATTTGATAGGAAAATCTTTCTATGGTGACATTTATCACCAACAAATGAATTATATGTCTACATTTATTCTGTAATGCCTGGTAACAGAATTTCTCAAAGTATAAATTCAACCTCATATAGAACAAAACAAATTAAAAAATGAAGACGTTAATAATTTAGGTATACACAGTAATGTAAGGAACTTCGGTAGCATAGTGGTTATGAGTTGGGCTGCTAATTCTACGGTCAGTAGTTTGAAACTACCAGTGGTTATGTGAGAGAAAGACGAGGCTTTCTGCTCCTGTAAAGATTTACAGCCTCGGAAACCCTATGTTGTTGTTATTAAGTACCGTGGAGTCAGTTCCGACTCATAGTGACCCTGCACAGGGTTTCCGAGGCTGTAAATATTTACGGGAGCAGAACGCCTCCTCTTTCTCCCACGGAACCCGCTGGTAGTTTTGAACTGCCAGCTTTGAGGTTAGCAGCCTGATTTGTAACCATTAATCTAGCAGAGCTCCTTCGGAAACCCTGTAGAGGGTTGCTATGCATCAGAACCGCCTCCACGGCTCATGACCAACACCACAACCATATCTATAAAAAAAAGAAAGAAAGACGTTTCAAATCCAATTTTTCTCCTAAAATTCTTTTCCATCAATTAACACGATTTTTAGGTTGACAAGGAAAGAAGAACATTAGTTAAATATAAATTGAAAAGTCATGTGTTACTTACAAATTAGAAAAAGGTAAATATTGAAAGCTCATCATGTTTTACCAACAAATTAAAAACACACCTGTCTTCTTTTAATGAACACAAATCTCCTGGTCTGAAAACAACAAACAAACAAATCACCTAATGTTTCAGTGTAGTGATAGCATTTGGAAATTAGTCAAGTGAGCTGTTATTGTCTCAGCATTCAAGCTTGTCCATAACATTTTATAGTTTTATATCATATTAATTTTTGGACTACCTAAAGAGACTACCATAAATTTCATTACTTAAACAATAGAAATTTATTATCTCACATTTCTGTATTCGGAAATGAGAAAGTGCCTCTTTGAGATGAAATCAAGGTATCTATTTCTTTCTACAGGCCCTGGCAGGCAAAGTGCTTTGTAGCCTTTTCCAGTAATGGCTCCTCAACCTATCTTTAATGCCAGTGACGTGGAAACTCTCTGACCATTCCCACTAGTCACAGCCAGGTGACCACAGCCATAAAAGATTGTTCATTCTTAAATATTTATACATTTAAATTTTACATTTTATCTAGAATAATCTCCCCATCAAAACTCAATTTTAGTCACATGTATCCAGTTATTTTTGCCAAGTAGGTGGCATGTTTCCATAATCTGGACATTAGAATATGGCATTTTAGGGGTTACTGTTTTATCTACTACATACATGTGTGTCTATTTGACATCTAAGTGACAAATATACATAAATCATTGAATGCATTAGGCTGAAGTTCGGGATTGGTAGTAATGTAGCTAGTAATGAAAATTTAGGAATCACTTAGGAAAAATTGTATTTAAAGCCTATAGACTGGTTGATATCACCAATAAAGGAAGTTTAAAGAAAAAATAAGAAACGTGTCTGGGGCATTATTGTTTTCAGATCAGTAGTTCCTGCCTGAGTGTGTGTGTATGTGTGTACATGTTTTACAGTGGGGGTTGGGGTGGGGAGAAATTATCCTAGAAGGTTAGAGACCTGGAAAGCTGAATGGAAGCAAATACTAGCAACTGTGGTAGATCAGGATGAGCAGGTAGTCGTGTAAGAGGGACTTCTAAAAGTGCACAGTAAAATGGAATCGGAAGAGAATGGAATTTTTCCATAAATTTTTTTTGAAACTTTGCATTTCATAGAACAAGTTGAATAATGAGAATTGATTGTAATGTTTAGTGGAAGAGAAATTTCAATGGAGTTGGAGTTAGAAATTAAATTACAAGAGGCTTAAGAACACATGGGAAGAGAGGAATTCAAGTTAATGAATACAATCTCTTTTTAAGAGATTTCTGCTAAATTGGAAGAAACATTGTATCAGTTGATGGAGAAAGAAAGGTTTATTTTCTTTTACTTCATTTAATTTTAAGTAAGTGAATAATGGCATGCTGATATATCAAGTGAAGCATCCAAAAGAGAGGGGAAAAAAAAAAAGGAAAAATACGTGTATCATTGGAACAATGTTCTTAAGTATCTTAGAGTGCTGGGTTTTAAAACATATGATTACATAGAGAAGCTGACCTCTGGATAGCAATGCTCAATCTTATTGATAGCAACAAGAGAGAAAGCTGTTTTTGCTTACAGATGCTGGTAAATACGTAGATACATTGGTACATCCTTATTGATTTATTTTCTACAGTAAAGTGGCAGACAAGAAATCAGTAGAGAATGAGAATGGGGAAGGATGTATTAGAGCATTGAAAAGAAAAAAAAAATATTTAAAGCAATTGTGTATGAGAGAAGGAGACTATGTAGGAAAACTACATAGAAAATTTCAATAATTACTAGACAGCATTATAAACGCAGGGAGTGTTGTGGCTCTGTAGGATGATCCCTGGACTGTGAACTATAAGGTTGGCAGTTCAAGTCCACTAGCCATTCCACAGGAGAAAGATAGGCCCTCTGCTCTCCCAAAGTTTTACAACCTTGGAAACCCTATCTATATAGTCATTATTAGTCAGGAATGACTCAATGGCATTTAAGAATAATATTATGAGTCCACCTGAATTTCATCATATTAGTTGTTGTTGTTAATGCTGTCAAGTTAGTTCCAACTCACAGTAGGCCAAAGAACGGCTGGTGAGTTTGAACCACTGACCTAAGATTCTAACCAGTTTTATAGTCCAGTGCATTATCCTGCAGGGCCATACCAGAACACTATGATAGTCTTTAAAAGATGACCAATATCCAGCAACATGTTTAATTTCAGTCATGCTATGAGTGGGAATCTACACAACGGCAGTGAGTTAATGAAAATTGGACAGAACTACATTTGCAGAGTTGAAAAACACAATAGAGTCCATTTAGTGAAACCTTTCATGTACATGCAAAGAAAAATATTAGAATATGAAGAATAACCTAAAGTCTAGCCTGTGACCTCCCACTCATATTTTAAGGAGAGGGACCAAATCTTAATTTCCTTGTATCTACCCCCTCCTTTCCAATGGACACACAGTGTGTTTGTCAAATGAATGAAAAACTCTGAATCACCACATAATATTTCCGAACTTCAAATTGCTGTTCCTCCCCCACCCCTTATTTAATAATGGGATTGTTTAGATGCTTTGGCTATCCCAGCGATATTCTGGGAGAACAGTGTTGATAGTAAATGTTTATGTACATGGATTTAGATCATCACAGTTGATTCACTCCCTGCTTATTTATATCATTAGTACAATATTTAGCTGCTTGTTCCCTACTTACTTTATCATATTTTGGGTTCATGTGAGTACAATCATTTAACATCAGAGCATATCTGATAAAAATTTCCAACTTCAAAGAATTAAAAACACACAAGACATTTCAGATATTTCAGAATTCCCTGCTTAGATTAGAAAACCCTAACTGACTTTCCTTTAAAACTTATTATTTTTTTAATCTGTTAAATGTAATTCTTCTTTTTTAAAGCTTACAGCCTCTTTCCCATACTGAATTGTATAGCCTGATGTGGCACATTTCTTTACTATTGAAGAGAGCTCAGTTAGGTTAATGAAAATGCTACCTGCTGGTATGGCACTATGGATAATGACTAGACTGAAAGGTAAAATTTGAACCTTAAGGTCGGCTGTTCAAACTCATCAGTCACTCCTTGGATACCCTATACAAGGTTGCTATGAGACAGAACCTACTTGATAGCATTTAACAACACCATGGACATGTAGAAGTCCCGGTGTGATGCTGCAAGGATAAGTGCTGGATTGCTAAAAAGGTCAGTGGTTCAAATCCACCAGTCACTCCTCAGAATGCCTACACAAGGTAACTATGAATTGGAACCCGCTTAGCAGTACTTAAGAACAACACCATAGAACATAGATGCAATACAATCACAGGGATATTTAACTGGAGGATACTGTCTTCCCAGCATATTATTAGTATTTTCCCAAAGGAAAGACATTTCAGCAGCACAAATTTATCTCTATTAATCAAATCATCAACTGATGGAATAAGTAGATTTATTTAGCTGCTTTAGTACTAAGCACTTGGATGCTAACCAAAAGGTCAGCAGTATGAACCCACCAGCTGCTCTATGGAAGAAAGCTATGGCAGTCTGCCTCAGTAAAGATTACAGCCTTGGAAAATTTATGGGTCAGTTCTGCAGAGTGCCATATTGTCACTATGTGTAGGATTCACTTTGACAGTTATATGTGTGGTTTGGTTTGGTGTTTACTACCCAATGAGAAATGTTCACAATAAGACCTGATATTAAAACTTCCACGAGACCAAAAATTGATGACAAACTTAAACAACGATCTAAATCTATTTAATTTGGCTAATTTATACATTCTACCACTCGTTTGTCAGTTTGTCATACTGTGGTTGTTTGTGGGTTGCTTTGCTGGTGGAAGCTATGTCATGCGTATTGTAAATACCAGCAGAGTCACCCAAGATGGACAGGTTTCAGCTGAGCCAACAAACAAAGACAAACCAGGAAGAAGCGAAGACAGACTGCTTCTGAATATTTAGTCCCTGTAAACCTTATGAATAACTGTGGAACATTGTCAGCACCAGAATGTTGAAGACTGAAGCATTATGAAAGGCATAAGAATATTGTCAGATACAGTGCCAGAAGATGAGCTTCTTAGGTTGGAAGGCACTCAAAAGATGACTGGGAAAGAGCTGTCTCCTCAAAGTTGACCATGATGAGGCAGATTGAGTAAAGCCTTCAGGGCCTTCATTTGTTTATGGGGCATAGGGTCCCTATGAGTTGGTGCTGACTAGATGGCACCTAACAACAACAACAACAAGTTATACTCTATTCATCATGAATTGTTAAGTGATGTCAAGTTGGTTTTGACTCATAGCAATCCTTTATAGAATTTCTGATGAGTAGCTGCTAGATTTGAACCACTTACCTTGCAGTTATCAGTCCAGTAACTATCTCACAATGCCACACCAAGACTACTCATCATGAATCGTGTATAGATTCAATATATATATATATGAATTCATATATATGTATTCAAACCCATAAGTTTCTCCTTGGAAACCCTTAACAGGGTCACTGTCAGTCAGAACCAACTTGACAAAACTGAAAACCCTATAGAGGTCGTTGCTGAAAAGTGCTGTCAAGTTGGTTCTGACACATAGTGACACTGTATAGGGTTACCCAGGAGCAGCTGATGACTTTGAACTCCCAATAATGAATGGAACCAATCTCAGCCAGTTTGAAATGTACCATTTGAAATGAAAGTATGATAGTTTTCATACACTTGAAAAACAAGCAAAGCAGCAATCAGGATTCGTACAATTGTGAATCAAGACTGGTTATGCCACATATAAGCTTTGAGAAATCGCTTATATATCAAAGCATTAGATTTTAGCTTATAACTAATAGATATAATATCTGTCTCAAATCATAGTTTCAAAACACTTGGTAAGTTGTAGAATATCATGATGGTGTGAATTTTAGTTAGTGTTAATGGAATGAATTCTTATACTTGGGGAAAACTTTCCAGTTGTTACATTTGGTAGTTCTGTGCATCCATAACTGAAAACTTGATCCAGCTTCAAAATGTGTTCTACTTGTATATTTTTGCATGTATGTGTATATGTGTGTGCCTTACTGAACTTTTAAATTAACCAAAAAATGTATAATACTCTATAACTGATAGCTGTTTTATTAGTTGCTAACATTTTACACTTAACATATTCACTCTCTTTCTCTAGATTAACATACATTCAAGCTTTCTTTGTATATATTATTTTTAAGTGTCATTGAATCTGTTCCAACCCATAACAACCCTAAGTAGGGTTTCCAATGAGTCGCTGCTGAGCTTGAACTGCCGACCTTGCTGTTCAAATGACTTTGCAGTACAGACCATTAACCCCGATGCCACACCAGGACTCAAGGACTCTTTATGTATATAGAAAAATATTTTACAGCTACTAAATTTTGAGTTGGAGACATCTTCCATTTAATTTCTATGAATTCAGAAACAAGATCATATAAGAGGGGATTTCAAAAAGTTATGGGAAAAATAGACTTAAAAGATAATGTAATTTTTCCATTAATGTACCAAAGCACCCTTATACAATCACAATGTAATTATGGAAATCAGAAAATTTACCATGGATATGCCAGTTTTCTAATTCAAATTATATACTATAATTTTATCATGTTTCTCAATATTGTTCTCTTATAGCAATTTATTGATGGTCAGTAATCTAAGGTAAATATAAAGAAAAATGCATTGGAATTGAATGAGCTTGAAGTTTCTTTCATGCTTTCAAGGAAAGGATTAGATAATAGAGAAGATAGAGAGCTTTTGGAACTCATTTTGGTTTTTAAACAGGGAAAACTAAACAAGCACATATTCAAAAGCATATTCACACAAACTGAAAACAAATAAATAATCAAACAAAATCACACAAAAACTGTATTGTATAAACTTATTTTATTTCAAGGTCACTGTAACTGCAAACACAGTTAAGCCACAGACATACATTACTATGCATTGGTTTTCTCCCACAGAGCGAATGATCGGTTTGAACTGCCAACCTTGCAGTTTGTACTCCAATGTAGCACCAAAGTCTCCAAATTTAAAGCAGAGAATACATAAGACAAGAATTCATAGTTCTCACTGCATTCAAACCTCATCTACATGTCTTTCTGGAAATTGACCAGTGTAATATAATAACAGTAATGCTACTGCTAATTTCTCCATACCAGTGTTCTATGTTGGAAATTAAACATATAAGCTATGTTGTTGTTGTTGAGTACCATCGAGTCGATTATGACCCTGTTTAGGGTTTCTAAGGAGCAGCTGGTGAGCTTGAACCACCGACCTTGCAGTTCAAACAGCTTTGCAGTCTGGCGCATTAACCCATAGCGCCACACCAGGCTATAAGTTGATCAAATCTAGCTCAGAACCATCTATCAAGGTATTAGTAATTGTAGAATTCTATTCACATTGACAAGCTCAATTAACAAACTAGGAAAAACAATTGCACAACAATATATTTTTTTTTTCCGTAACCTAAAATATAAATAAATAAAAAATAAATTGGGAAATGTTCTCCTGTAGTCTGTTACTTTGTCATACTGTGGTGACTTCTGTGTTGATATGATTCTGGAAGCTATGCCACCAGTACTTTAAATATCAGCAGGATTACCAATTGTGGACAGGTTTCAGCTATGCATCCAGATTAAGACAAACTAGAAAGGAGGAAAGACAAAATACTTCTGACTATTTAGTTACTGAAAACCTTAAGAATAGCAGCGAAACTGTGTTAAATAGACCCACAATATAGAATATTGAAACACAATGAAAAGCACCACAATACTGAAAAATACAGTGCAGGTAAGACCATAGGTCTTACCTGATCCCCATCCAGAATCTTCTGAGGTGGGAAATTTTCATTTGAAAGGACAAGCAGACCAGCCTGGAGTGGCTAGAAGAACAGAAGATATTTCTTGAAAGAAAGATCAGCAGGAAAATTTTAAGAAACAATAACAGCAGTCTGATTAACTACTACAAGAACAAGCAAGTTCTTCACCTGGGAGCCATCAAAGCACTCAGTCAGGTCCCCTCAGAGCAAACCGTCTTCCAAGACTGAATCTCAAGGGGAATATACAAGCAGGTATGTTGTCTTGCTGGTGACTAAGTTGGTCTACCAATAAGGGGAAGTGGGGGGAAATAGCAATGAAGTTTTGAGCTATGTCTGACCACGTTTAGTAGACTTATGTCAACCTGGGTTGAGACCTGGTTGGCCAGCAATGTGGCAAGACTGGGCCCAGAGACAGGGACATACCCATAGAGAACTAGAGTAGAAAGTGAAGCATCCAGCTAATACGAAGTGAGGGGAGATGCACAAGAACACCCATACATGCAGATAGTGCCCATCTGACTTGGATTCAATGGCTGGAAGATCAGAACTCAACTAGAGGAAGAATGAAGAGGAAAAAGAGAAATCTGTTACAATTTGATGAACTTGACCTTCTTATGGATGTAGTACCTCAAAAAAGGGAACAAATTTTTACAGTGAGGATTATTCCCATCCCCTCGGTACACAGGGTTGACAGGAATGGGCAACTTAGACATTGGCTACACAAAATGGGAGGGATACAAAGGCAAGAAGTGACTGGCTTACAAGCTTTCAGGAGGGAGCCTAGTTCCAGAGTATGTGGGGGAAAGTAGAATCTCCACTGAGTGGTTTCCAACCTGTCAGGACTGGGCTGATGAAAGGAGATAGGGATAATACTCTTGGGTTCAATAGTGAATAGTTGCTATTCACAGGACTGACTGTGAGGGTTGCAAATGTAAAGGTAGACATTTTATAACAAAAGGAGGCGGGGGGGAGTGGTTGATTTTTCAGTCACTTTCTCCCTGAAAAGCAGAGTGTGGGACCCTATCCAGAGAAGTAGTGATGCCAGAGATGGAGACAGAGATGATGACATGGAGAGATGGAGTAGCTGGGAACTCTGAACTCAGGGAGGTAGAGGGTCTGTGTGCTGATGGCCAGGGGAAGGGGGCGGCAGGCTTGCAGGGTGTAACCTTTGGTTGTTTGGTAATGCATGGAGGGGATTGTAATCATTGCAATGAAACGGAAATCGATTAGATGAATGTAAAGCTGATGTTCTCCCATGTAAACTATCACTCAATTCACAATAAAAACTTTATATAGAGAGCAGGATGAGAGCTTCTCAGGTTGGAAGTCACAAAAATATGACTGGGAAGAGCTGTCTCATAATAGTAAAGTTGATGACGATGAATCAAAAGGAGTATAACTTTTGGGACCTTCATTTGTTGATGGAGCACAACTCAAAATGAGGCAAAACAGCTATAAACAGCCATTAATAAACATGAAATGTACAAACTATGAATCTAGGAAAATTAGCAGTTGTGAAAAATAAAATGGAATGCATAAATGGCAATAGCCTAGGTATTAGTGAACTGAAATGGACTGGTATTGACCATTTTTAATATGACAATCACATGGTTTGCCACACTTGGAATTACTAATTTAAGAGGAATGGCATCAAATTCATCATCCAAAAGAACATATCAGGATTAGTCATGAAGTACAATGCCGTCTGTGATAGGATAATATCCATACACCTACAAAAAGGCCACTTAAAACAACTATTATCCAAACTTATGCCCCAACCACTAAAGAAAGTGATGATGAAATTGAATAATTCCACTAACTACTTCAGTCTGAAATTGATCCAATATGTAACCAAGATGTATTGATAGTTACTGGCAGTTCAAATTCAAAGGGTTGACTCAAAGGGGACAGATCAATTGTTCAAAAATATGGTTTTAGTGATCCAAACAATGCTGAAAATGGCACATTAGAATTTTGCAAAACCAATGACTTCTTCATTGCAAATACCCTCTTTAAACAAAATAAAAGAGGACTATACACATGGACCTCACCTGACAGAATGGAAATTAAATTGACTATATCTGTGGTAGAAAACATCCATATCTTCAGTCAAATAAAGACCAGGGAGAGACTGTAGAACAGACCATCAAATGCTCTTATGCAAGTTCAGGATGAAGATGAAGAAAATCAAAAGAAGTCCTCAAGAGTCAAAATATGACCTTGAACATACCTCACCTAAATTTAGAGATTAACTCCAAAACAGTTTTCATGCTTTAGACACGAATGATGGAAGGACAGAAATGTTATGCAATGACATCAAGAACATCATACAGGAAGAAAGCAAAAGGTCATTATGAAAACAAGAAAGGAGGAAACAACCAAAATGCATGTTAGAGGACAATCTGAAACTGGATTTCCAGAGCAAAAGTGCTAAAGCAAATGGGAAAAACATAAGGATGTGAAAGATCTGAAACTTTCAAATGCAGCTCTATAAAACAAAACCAGGTAATATAATAAAATGTGCAAAATCCTGAAGTTAGAAAACCAAAAAATGAGGAACACATGAAGCATTTCTCAAGTTGAAAGAATTAAAGTAAAAATGCAAACCTTGATTTGAAATATTGAAGGAGTCTATGAAAAAAAAAATTTGAATAATGCAAAAATCATCAAAAAACATGGATGGAATAAACAGAGTCCCTGTACCAAAAATAAAAGGCTCAATTTTCAACCATTTCAAGAAGTAGCATATGATCAAGGAGGCAGGCTTGCAGGGTATACCCTTTAATTGGTTGATGATGCATGGAGGGGATTGTAACCATGGCAATGGAATGATATACAATAGGATGAAAGTAAAGCTAATGTTCTCCCATGTAAACTATCACATAATTCACAATAAAACATTTAATAAAAAAAGATAAGTGGAGGAAAGATTGAAGTTGTCAAAGACTTAATTTTGCTTGGATCAACCATCAACACTCATGCAAGCAGATGCAAGAAATCAAACAATGTATTGCATTAGGCAAATCTACTGCACAAGACATTTTTATTTTTAAAGTTTTTATTATGAATGGAGTGATAGTTTACATGAGAGAACATTGGTTTTACACTAATTATTCCATTGCAATGAATACACTCTCCTCCATGTGTCATCATTCAATGTATTTTTGCTTCTATTCCTTCTGGGGTTTTGGGGTTTTTGTGGGTGGTGGGGGATGGGTAGGGATGTACACAGAAATACTCAGGAATATATAACCATTTAAACATCCAAAAGACACTTTCTGCAAACCTGCCTCCTGGGCACCTGCACCTGACCATCAGCACACAGCCTTTCTCTTTCCATGAGTATAGAGTCCTCAGCTGTTCTATTTCTCCATGTCATCATCTATGCCTCCGTTTCTGGTGTTGCTGCTTCTCTGTATATGGTCCCACATTTCTGCTCATGCTGTGCTCTTCTCCATTGATGGTCCTAGGATCTTCTGTTCCTGAACTGTAAGATTAACTACTCCCCCCATTATGTTACAAAACTTCATCCTTTACTGTTGTGACAGTCACAAATAGTCATGATAACAATTATTCACTATTGAAATATAAGAATCTTATCCCTATCTCTTTTCACCAGACCCAGCCATACAAGATGAAAACTATTCAGTAGGGATTCTACCTTCCCCCAAAAACTCTGAAACTAAACTCTCTCTTGAAAACTTGTGAGTCAATCACTTTGTGCCTTTATACCCTTACCTGCCCATTTTAGGTAGTCCATGTCTAAGTTGCCCGTCCTTATCAACCTTGTATACAGAGGGGATAGGATTGATACTTGATGTGAAAGAGTTCATCAAATTGTCGCAATTTATACTTGTTTCCTTTATCATTAAAAAAAAATAAAATCTTATTCTAGTTGAGCTCTGATCATCATGCCACAGAAGCTAGATCAAATGGGTACTAACTACAAGTTAGGGTGTTCTTATACATCTCCCCTCACTTCATATCAGCCCAAATCTTCATTGCTGCCCTTCCCCCTCTTCCACTAATCAGCAGACCAACATGACCATCAACAAGTTTGCATGCCTGCTCATATGTTTCCTGAGTTTCTGTCTTGGAGAGGGGTTTGTCTTGAAGGAACTTAGTCGCTTGCTTTGATGGCTCCCTGCAGAATAACTTGCTTGTTCTTATGGATTGCAGTATGGATTGCATCTCAATGTCAAGAAAACAAAAATTCTCACCACTGGACCAATAAACAACATTCTTATCAATGGAGA
>NW_006408766.1:166511-196100 GCF_000296735.1 Chrysochloris asiatica
GTATGGATAACTTTTCTTAAGCTTTTACAATAATAGTCTTATGCAATATTTGTCCTTTTGTGACTAATTTCACTCTGCATTATGTCCTCAAGGTTCATCCATGTTATGTGGTGGCTTGCAACTTCCTTGTTATTCTTCAGGGTAGCATCATATTCCAATGTGTGTATATACCAAAGTTTGTTTAGCTATTCTTCCATTGATGGTCACTTGGGCTGTCTCCATATTTTTGTTATGTGAATACTGCCGCTATGAACATTGGTGTGCACATATCTACTCATGTTCTGGCTCGTATCTCATGTGGAAATATACCAAGTAGAGGAATTGCTGGATCATAAGGCATTTCTATTTCCAACTTTCTGAGGTAGTGCCATATTTTTTTTTCCAGAGTGCTTAGACCATTTTGTATCCCCACCAGCAATGTAGGAGGGACAAGAGCTTTTTAAAGTGTTGAAGAGCAAAAATGTCTGTTTGAGGACTAAGGTGTACCTGACCCAAGCTATGGTATTTTCAGTAACCTCATATGCATGTGAAAGTTGGACAGTGAATAAGGAAGACCACAGAAGAATTGATGCATTTAAGTTATTGTGTTCAAGGAGAATATGAACAGTACCATGGACTGCCAAAAGAACAAACCAATTTATGTTGGAAATAGTACAGTCAGAATGGTCCTTAAAAGCTAGGCTAGCCAAACTTTGTCTCTCATACTTCGGACATATTGAGAGATACCTGTCCCTAGAGAAGGACTTCATGCTCGGTAAAATGGAGAGTCAGCAAAAGACAGGAAGACCCTCATTGAGATGGATTGGCTTTTTGGCAGCAGCAATTGTTCAATCATACCAATGATTGTAAAGTTAGTGCAGCACTGAACACTGCTTTACTCTGCTGTGCATACTACTTTCACATGAATTCATTGTTTTTTAAAATTGCTTTAATATGCTTAAAATTATATTTTGTAACTCATTAACTCATGACCTTAACTACAATGTTTCCAATTAGATATTTTTTAGTGAGTTTTTAAATAGCACCACTGGCTTGCCATGGTCTCTTACAAATTAAAAATATAATTGATGTAGTAATAACCATTTAAAAAACATTGATTAACTACACCTTTGTTTCCTCACATTGAAAACATAAAATAAACAAGCAGCTCAAACATTTTCCTTACTTTACATTAACGTACAGAGGATTGGGTGACTTTTCTAAATTTTATGCAATAGCATCTCTGTAGACCCTGAATTAGAATTTGGATTTTTGTTTCCCAGTAGAGCCTGATACTTCTAATATGCAATTAGAGGAAGCAAAGAATTCTCGTCTATACAAATAGAAAGCTAATGAGATGGTTCAATCAATGAGAATACATGATCATCAGAGCTAAAACCAGAGACTCCACCACTTAATCTAATTTCTAACAAAGAATTAACTGCAGCCAAGTGAATGTCATGAACAAAATTAGCTGCTGCTCTCTTGTTTGTCTTTTTATGATCTCAATTGAATGCAAAACTTCATTATCAATGTCCCTGTTTTAAAATCTTCCTCTCTATTTTGTTATAGATTTCAGCAGGAATCATTCTATTTAGTGTAGTCCAACATCAAAATTTAGGGAATTCCCTCCTAAACACATTCTTTCTGACTGAAAAAAAAAAATTTTTTTTTTTTTTGGGGGGGGTATATTTCATTTTGGGCAATTGATTTTCTATCTTATAAATTATTGAAGAATAACTTTGTTTTCTAATATGCTCCAGTCATAGATAGAAGAACTTTATGTTATTTTTAAAATAATATATACCATTGATTGTCTTACAATCAAGGAGTCAGGATATAGAATTAGGCCACTGTGCCATTTCCAACAGTCAGGGGTCTAGACTTTCAGGAAGGAGCCCTTGTGATGCTCCAGATTAAGCACTGGACTGTAAACAGAAAGGTCAGTAGTTCAAACCCACCAGCTGCTCTGAGGGAGAAAGATGAGCTTTTCTGCTCCTTTAAGATTGACAGGCTCAGAAACCTATATAGTTGGAGTGGATTTGATGGCAGTGAATTTGAGTTTTGAGTCTTTCAACACAAAGTTTCCACAGCAATATGTTCTTCCCACTGACATTATTTCCAAAAATTAATCACTAGCATTAGTAAATTGATTCAAATTTACAGGTCAGATAAAGTACATCTAGAGTCATGGTGTTCTGCTGTATGATAAACACTGACTAATTGTAAAGTCAGCAGTTCAAACCCACTAGCCCCTTCTTGGAAACACTATACAGGGGCCCTATGAGGTGGAACCATATCAATAGTACACAACAACACTGTACACATAAAGGATGACAATATTTAATGTAAAGAATTAATTCCTAGTTAAAGAGAAAATAAACTGTCAGATTATCTTCATAAACATGTGTTCCTTTAGTGGTACCCTGAACAGGGATGGAGACTCAAGTGGAGAAAAAGAGCACAAAATCAATGAGACCATAGATTTCTAAATCACACAGGATTCCCAAGTGTTTCCCTGACAGAACGAACCAGTTCCAAACCAAGAAGTAGCAACACAAAGAGAAGCCTCCCAGAGAGTATACTACCCAATCACACCAAAACATTTCAAAGTTGTCCATATGATTCACTTCTCTGCATTGAGACACTAGAGATTATCTTGAAAGTTTTAAAATTTATGTTTAAAGAATACTGAATCATTTCTTGTCAATATCACCCAGAAGGACTTTGTCATTTGGCCTCAGAGGAGACTAGAGCTCTGGGGGTGAGAGCACAGGATGAAACTGGCTTTACTGAGGGCAAGTCAAGTCCAGAGAAAGGGAATGATGTGAGACAGCCTGGACGATGCGATGTGGAAGAAGCAGGAAGATAAAGAGGGAGGACAAATGTATACAGAGGAATCGAAGAGGTTGGTGAGGAGATACAGGAAACAAAATTAAAGACAGGTATTAACACCTTCAGAATGTGGTCTGTCAAAGAAATATGACTTCTTTTAGCCAAAGTTTTGCTAAGACATAAATCAAACTCTCCGAAGGGGGAGAATGAATACAAATAGGCATTGTACACTAATTTTTCATTTGTATAGTAATGGCATAAAGGATATAAATAGGTTATTTTAATGTGTTTGAATAGTAGCAAACCTAAACAAAAATTTTGGCACAGGATTTCATATCTTTTTAATTTGAAGTGTTTGTTAATATGTAGTAATCAGTCTGCTGGGTAAAGCGGGGGAGGGGGGAACAAAAAACCCTGATTGCTGCCAATATTTGTATAATTATAACTAGACAGTTTGTCACTTTTCATCAATAGTGAGAAAACAAAATCTAAAACTTTGTAAGGTCGTAAAAAATAAAAGCAACTCATTTTTTTTTTCAATTTTTTGTTTTAAATTCTAATAATCATAATCTCCCTTTTCACTAGTAAATGGCATGAATTTGATCATTATATTACCAATCTTAAAAATATCTTTACATCTAGCTCAGATTTTTATTATTTGAATATAGCCAGGGAAATTCTAAATATACTAAAGATGTTTGTACACAAACATGTTCATTTCAATATATTTGAATAATTAGAAATTGGAAATAAAATAACCTATATAAAAAAATGATAGCAGGTTCAAATAACTACATGAAGCAGTGTAAGAAGAGAAAGTCTTATTTCTTAGAGGCTTTTACATGTTCCAGATATTTCCAATAACCACCTGAGTATCAGTCTTTCTAATTTTCAATAGAGATAGAGATCAGATTAAATTATGTAGCCAACGATGATGAAAACCACATATGTCCAAAATACATCAATATTTTATATTACATTTTATTGTTGAACAGCACATTTTTTAGAAACTGAAACATATTTTGCTGATAGATTATTTTGAAGAATATTAAACAATTCATGTCTTAAAAACATATCATTCCTTACCAGGTAAAGTACTTGAAAATAAAATCAGTGCCTCCTTAAAAAAACCATTACAGTAACATTTTGTTGCATTTAAATAACTTCTGTTATTTAGAATTTTCAGTAATTATTCATGTGGTCATCAATGCCCTCCAGTCCATTCCAAGTCTTATAACCCTAGATATAACAGAAGGAAACACTGCCCAGTCCTTCACAATCCTCACAAAGGTTGTTATATTTGAGTCTATTGTTGCTGTAGGAACTCAGGATTTGCCCACAAGCCAGAGCCCCAGCAAAAGTCAGCATGGCAGGCCCTCTGACAAAAATCAGAAGGGTTCAACTGGCATCAGTACTGGAAACAGTACATGCTGGAAACAGCAGATAAGGCCTTGACAGATTAGAACTTCAGTCTTCCAGAAAGCAAGAAAACAGCGTCTTGTAAGGTGTGAATGGTTCCTCATCCTCCACTCCCTACCAGAAATAATTCTCTCCCACTTTCGCCTACTCTTCCCTGTTGATTTGCTTCAATAAATTCCTGTGTGAACCTTGGTGGTGGTCACTGTCATGGTTCTCTTCTTGGGGTGCTGTCCGGCGGTGGTCTCTTCTAGGTCCCTCTGTGTATTGTATCTGGAGTCCAAGTAGTCATTTTCTGTGTGACAAGTAGTGCCCCAAGTAAGGACTGCAACAAGTGGTGCCCAGTGTGAGGACTGTGACAATTGCAACCCCTGTGACAATCCATCTCATTGGGGACTATAATACTTCATGTGGCTCTTCAATCCATAGTCATGATAACATCTATCAAACAACTTTTTTTTTTTTTTTTTCCTATTGGACTAAGGTAAGAGAATGTGGGAGAAGATGTTGATTGAATGGTATGACTCAATTGCTAATGATTGTTAAAAGGACTAACTGTGATGGTAGAAATTTGGAACTCTAATGTGGGTATAAAATGAGCCATCTCAGTTGCAGGTGGTTGTGGTGCTGAGAGCAGAAAGCTTCATCTATCTCCCATGGAGTGACTGGCAGATTCAAAGTGCTGATCTTGCAGCTATCAGCCCAGCTTTGTAATCCACTATGTCACCAGCATTCCTTGAAGAACCAGGAAGAGGGGGAATTTCACTACCATCATAAAGATCAAAGAGACGCTTGGAACCTGAGGTCCCCAAAGAGTAAGCCTCCTTGTCTCAGGGACAGAAAGCTCTGACACTGGAGGTCTGGCAGAGGAACAGCAACAGCAGAATCAAAAAACAGAATACCACAGACGGTGGACTTTCCAGCCCACAGAATGAATAAAGATGATTGCTATTGGGCAGGAAATCCACTACACTACACTGGGGAGCTAAGCTTGCTAAACCATGGAGCTAGACCTGAGTGCCTTTAACTTTAAGTTTATCAGCGTCTTTTAGCAGCCTTAAACGACTTTAGTAACATTGCTGAGCAGGACAAAGGCCAGACCAAGGGGTCATGGGCCAGAGAGAGGTTTGCCTGCAGTACAGCTGAAGAGAAGCTATCCTGACAGAAAAAAACTGTGCCCCGACTGTGTTGTAATCCTGCATTGTAACCTAATAAACTCCTAACTAGGAATGTGATGTCTGAGATCTATGTGGTCATAGCAATGAATTATTAAACCTAGCTGTGTAATGTGCTATGGGAGAGTGTGCTGATGCCACATTTTTCTCTGACTCTTTTAGCAAGCATGATGTCCTATTCCAGGAACTGGTCCATCTTAAGAATATGCCCAAAATATGTGCAGTGAAGTCTTGCCATCCTTGCTTTTTAGGGATATTCTGGCTATACTTCTTCCAAGACAGATTTGTTTGTTCTTCTGTCAGTTTTTAGTACTTTCAAATCTATGTTTTCAACATGATATCTCAAATGGACCAATTCTTCTCCAGTCTTCTTTATTCATTATCTAGTTTGCAAATGCATATGAAGTGATTAAAAATACCAAGGATTGGGTCAGGCACACTTTAGTTATCAAAGTCTGTATCTGTAACACTTTAAAGAGGCCTTGTGCATCAGACTTGCCCAATGAAATACATTATTTGATTTATTGATGATAGTTTCCATGAGGATTGATTGTGGATACAAGTAAAATTAAATTCTTGATTTCAATCTTGTCTCCATTCATCATGATGTTGTTTCTTGGTTCAGTTGTGAAGATTTTTGCTTTCTTTACATTGAGTTGTAATCCATATTGAAAGCTGTATTCTGTGATTATCATCAGTAAATGCTTCAAGTTCTCTTCACTTTCAGCAATCAAGGCTGTGTTATCTCTATACTGCAGATTGCTAATGAGCTTTCCTCCAATTCTGATTTCATGTTCTTTTTCATATAGTCCAGCTTCTCAAATTATTTGCTTATCATATAGGCTGAATAAGTATAGTGATCACATACAACACTTATATACTCCCTTTTTTTTTTTTTTTTTTTTAAACCAGGTAGTAGTATCCCATTGTTCTGTTTCAGTGACTGCCAGAGTACACAAGAAATACAAATACCTCATGAGCACAATTAAGTGTTATGGAATTCCCATTCTTCCCATTTTTGTACACAATTTGTTGTATTCCACACAATCAAATGCTTTTGCATGTAGTCAATAAAGCACAAGTAAATATCTTTCTGGTATTCTCTGCTTTCACAAAGGTCCTTTTGATGTCAGCAATGATCTCCATTGTTCTATGTCCTCATTTAAATCCGGCTTGAATTTCTGGTAGCTCCCTATCAATGTAGAGCTGCAATAGGTTTTAAATGATCTTCAGAAACATTTTACTCGACTCTGATATTAATGATGCTTTCTACATTCCATTGGATCACCTTTTTTTGAATGAACACAAATATGGATCTATTCCAATAAGTTGGCCAGGAATTTATCTTCCAAATTTCTCAACATAGACAAATGAGCATTTCCAATAATGTAAGAGTTTGTTGAATTATTTTAGTTGGTATTGCATCAATTCCTGTGGCCTTGTTGTTCACTAATGCTTTCAATTCAGCATGGATTTCTTATTTCAGTATCGTCTGTTCTTGATCATATGTTACCTCCTGAAATGTCTGAATATCAACCAGTTCTGTACATTCTGTCCATATTTTTGTGATGCTTCCTGTATTATTCAATATTTTGTTCATATATTGCTTTATTAGTACAGTGGTTATGAATTGGGCTGCTAACCTCAGGGTCAGCAGTTTGAAACTACCAGCTGTTCTGTGAGAGAAAGATGAGCCTTTCTGCTGCCTTAAAAATTTACAGCCTCGGAAACCCTGTACAGGTTTGTTATGAGTCGGAATGAATTCCACGGCACATAAAAACAACAACAAATGCTTCAATATTGAAACTCAGGACTTATTTATTTTATTTTTTCTCTTCAGTTCTTTCAGCTTAAGAAATTCTGAGGCTGATTTTCTCCCAGACAAGCTGACATTGTTGTTGTTATTAGATGCTGCTGAGTAACTTCTGACCCATAGTGACACTAGGTACAGTGGAACAACACTGCCTTGTCCTGTGCCGTCCTCACAATTGCTGCTACTCTTTAGTTCAATTTTGATGTCACTGAGCCAATTCATCATGTTGGGGGTCTACCTCTTTTTTGCTGTCCCTCCACTTTACCAAGCGGGATGTCTTTCTCCAGGGACTGGTCACTCTTAACATGTCCGAAGTATGAGAGACAAAGTCTAGCCATCCTGGCCTTTAAGGAGCATTCTGGCTGTATTTCTTTCAAAATAGATTGGTTTGTTCTGACAGTCCATGGTACTTTTAGTAATAGTCTACAACACCATAACTCAAATACATCATTTTTTCTATGGTTTTCCTTATTTATTATTCAACTTTCACATTTATATGAGGCTATTGAAAATACCCTGGCTTGGATCAAGTGCACTTTAATCCTCAAACAAACATCTTTGTTCTTGAATACTTTAAACAGATTTTGTGCAAAAGATTTGCCTAATGCAATAAGTTTATTTCTTGACTTCTGTTACCATGAATGTTGATGGTGAGTCCAAGAAAAATGAAGTCTTCAATAACATCTATCTTTTATCCATTTATCATGATGTGACTTATTGGTCCAGTGATGTGGATTTTTGTTTACATTACAGTGCAAACCACACTGAAGGCTGTGGTCTTTGATCTTTATCAGCAAACATTTGATATCATTTTCATGATCAGCAAGCGAGGTTGTATCATCTACACATTTGAGGTTTGCCATATAATTCAGTTTCTCTGATTAACTGCTCAGCAAACAGATTAACCATGGTGAAAGAATACAACCCTGACACATACATTAATTGGTATTAAACCATTCAGTGTCCCCTTGTTCTGTTTAAAAGACTGCCTGAGGGCCTATGGCCAGATTCTTCATGAGCACAATTAAGTGTTTCGGAATACTCAGTCTCTATAATGGTGTCCATACTTTGTCATGTTCCACAGAGTTGAAAACATTTACATAGCCAATAAAGTGCAGGTAAACATCTTCTGGTATTCTTACTTTCAGTCAAGATCCATCTGACATTAGCAAGGATATCCCTCATTCCACGACGTTGTCTGAATCCATCTTGAACCTCTGACTTTCTTTGTCAATGCATTTTTGCAGCCATTTTTAAAGTATCCTCAGAAAAGCTTTACTTTGATCATAAAGATTTTATCCAATGATTTCTGTATTCCATTGGGTCACCTCTCTTTGGAAAGGGCAAAAAATGGGTTTCTTACAATCAGTTGGCCAGGTAGTTGTCTACCAAATTTTTGATGTAGATGAGTGACTGTCTCCAGTGCTACATTACTTTGTTGAATGATATCAATTAACATTCCATCAATTCCTAAAGACTTGTTTTGCCAATGCCTTCAGTGCATCTGTTGTTGTTGTTGTTAAGTGCCGTCGAGTCGGTTCCGACCCATAGCGACCCTGTACAGGGTTTCCGAGGGTGTAAATCTTTATGGGAGTAGAAAGCCTCATCTTTCTCCCGCAGAGCAGCTGGTAGTTTCGAACCGCTGACCTTAAGGTTCGCAGCCCGATTCGTAACCACTACGCTACCAGAGTGCATCTAGGGTGCTTCAATCCACGTCATTGGCTCTTGATTAAATGACACCTCTTGAAATGACTGACCATCTACCATTTTTGTGTGTGTGTGTGTGTGGTAGAGTGACTACATTCCTTAAACCTTCTTTTGATTATTTCTGCATCATTCAATATTTAGCCCAAAGATTCCTTCATTATAACAAGCCAAGGCTTGAATTTTATTTTCTCCAGTTCCCTCAGCTTGAGAAAGGCTGAACATGTTTTTTATTTTGATTTTCTAACTTCAGATATTTGCACATTTCACTGTAATATTTGATTTTGTCTTCTTGAGCTGCACTTTTGAATTTTCATTTCAGCTCTATCGCCTCCTCATTTTTTCCATTTGCCTTAGCATCTCTATGCTGGGAAGCAAGTTTCAGAGTCTCTTCTTACATCCATTTTTGTTTTTTGTTTATTCCTTAACAAACTTTTGCTTTATTCCTGAATGTTCTTGATGTCATCCCACAATTCTGCTGGATTTTGATCATTAGTATTTAATGAATAAAATTTGTTCTTTAGATGACCTCTAAATTCAGGTGTGATATGTCCAAGGCCATCTTTTGGCTCATACGGTGTTGTTTTAATTTTCTTCAGCATCAGCCTGAACTTGCATATGAGCAATTGATAGCATGTTCCACAGTCTGTCCCTGGCCTTGTTTTGGCTGATGATATAGAGATTTTCTACCATCTCTTTCCACACATATAATCAATTCGATTTTCATGTATTCCATTTGGTGAAGTCCATGTGTATAGTCATCTTTTATGATGTTTAAAAAAGCTATTTGCAATGAAGCTGTCATTGATCTTGCAAAATTCTATCATGTAATCTCTAGTACTCCTTTCTATCAACAAGGCCACATTTTCCAACTACTGATGCTTACTCTTTGTTTCCAACCTTTGCATTTGAATCACCAGTAATTATCAATATATATTGATTGCACTTTTGATCAATTTCAGACTGAAGTTGTTGATCTGGTTCTTCAGTTTTATCATCACTGGTTTGGTGTTTGTTATGTCAATTTGAATAATAGTCATATAACTTGTCTTCCTTGTTGGCATAAGGATATTATCCTAACACTGTTAAGGCTATACTTCAAAAGAGATCTTGAAATACTAATTTTGACAATGAATGTGGCGCCCTTCAATTTCTTGTTCCCGGCATAGTAAGCCATGTGATTGCAAACTATCAGTTAAAACCATAGTAAACCATCAGATTCAAATGACCAACACCAGTCAGTTCAGCTCAATAATGCCTTGGATTTTGATGTTCCATTTTATTTTTGACAACTTCTAATTTTTCTAGATTCACATCTCGTAAGTTCCATATTCTAATCAGTAAGGATTTTTTTGTAGCTGTTACTCCTCATTTTGAATTGTGCCCATCAGTAAATGAAAGTTCCAAGAGGTTTACTTCATTTGTATCATCACAGTCAATGCTACTTTGAGGAAGCTGCTTTTCCCAGTTGTATTCTGTGTGCCTTACAACCTGATGTGCTTATCTTCTGGCACTGTATCTGACAATATTCTGTTGCTATTCATCACGTTTCAATACTCAATATTCAGGTGCTGTCTGACAGGGTTTCATTGTTATTCATAAATTTTTCAGTGGCTAATCATTCCGAAATAGTCTGCCTCTCCTTCTTCTGAGTCTATCTTAATCTGGAAGCTCAGCTGAAACTTGTCCCCCATGAGTAACCCAGCCAGTATTCAAAATACTGGTCGCATAGCGGCCAGCATGACAGCAACACGTAAGCCACCATAGTGCAACAAACTGATAGACGAGTAGTAGACAGGCGGGCAAACAACCTTACTCATTACAGTCAACACTACTCTTATTCCACACATCAGCATTCCTTACTGCCACATTTACATCATTAATTCACAAAATAGCTGGATAGTAGAGTTTTTACTATTGTCCTAAATGTAATATACCAGATAATAAGATAATTGAAAGCTAGGAGAATGTGTAATTATTAAGATTGAGTTAGTCTGAAAATATTCATAATAAAGTTGGACCATCTGAATCTAAATGACTTTGCTGTTTTGTTTTTAGTTGAAATATTCTGTTTACACAGCTAATGTTGCATGAAAGACAATGCTTCTCCTTCTCCTTGCACTTT
Source organism: Chrysochloris asiatica (assembly GCF_000296735.1). Lineage (NCBI taxonomy): Eukaryota > Metazoa > Chordata > Mammalia > Afrosoricida > Chrysochloridae > Chrysochloris > Chrysochloris asiatica. Next base: position 177,559 of record NW_006408766.1, read on the forward strand.
GTTGTTGTTAGATGGCTTTGAATATGTTCTGATTCATATCAATCCAATGCACAACAAAACAAAACACTGCCTGCTCCTGTGTCTTCCTCACAATTGTTTTATTTGAGTCCATTGTTGCAGCAACTGAGTCAGTTGATAATTTCCTCTTGTTTGCTAACCTGGAACACTTTAAAGAGGCATTGTGCAGTGGGACCATGCAAATAGTGTATGCAAGACTATAATGCCAGGATTGATTCGTTTTTTCATCCTACTAGTATAAAATGAGCCATCTTAGAAGTAGGAATAGATAATCTCAGGATTATCAAGAAAGAAGAGCATGAGTGGAATGTGAGATCCCTGACTAAGAAAGTGGCAACAGCAGAGGTTGTGGCAGAGGAAATAACATGGAGAGAGAGCAGCTGCGGGCCTTGAGGCTCATGGACCCAGTAAAATTGGATGTCTATTGGCAGGAGGCTGGCTTGGAGAATATGCCCATTGGGCATTTACAGAGTAGATAAAGGAGGGAAGAGGCCAAGGGCCACATGGCTGCAGGCCAAAGACAAGCACAAGGCAGGCCTGCAGTATGAAAAAGAAAAGGCATTTCTGGTTGAAAACATCCTGAATTGTTTCTGATCCTCCCTAGTAGACCCCATAGTTGCGCATATTTTTATGTGTTACATATGGCCAATGCAATGGATTAACAAATTCAGACATGAAGCAGAGAGTGCTATGGGAAGGAAGGTTGGTGTCAGAATAGGGTGAAGAAGGCTGTAGGGTGGAGCATTTCTGACCTCCACTTCACAGAAATCTTCCTTGGGATGTTTTTGAGTTTCATTCTCCTTCCCCCTTTGAGTTTGTGAAGCCAAAGGAAGTCAGTCATGGCCCCACACATTTAATACAGCTGTATTTGAATTATGGTGTTGGAGGAAAATATTCAAAATGTACTGTGCAGTGCTAGAAGAATAAAAATAACTGTCTTGGAAAAAGTGCAGTAGAATTCTCCTTAGAAAACAGGATAACAAGATTTCATCTCTCATGCTCAGGGCATGTTATCAGGAGAGATAAGTCCAGATAAGAACATCATGCTTGGTATTATGAAGGGTCTGCGATTGATTGACACAAGAGCAGCAGTAATGAGTTCAAGTCTAAAAAGAATTGTGAGGATGGCATTCAACAGGGCAGTGCATGGGATCCTTGAAAGTCGGAATCAACTTGTTCCTAACAACAACTTCTTTCAGATAACATTTGCTTAGTCTTTGTTCCTTCTTTTTCTTACAAGAGGTAATCTGTGCTATGGTTCACATAGCTTGATCTAAAAGCTCCTTCTCTTTAGGCAAATAAAGTCTCCATATGTAATATCGTCTTCACTAATTGATCAAGTTTATACCTGATATCCAGACTTTCAATTCATAACATCTAACTATATGTACGTCTCAAAGGTACTTCAAAGTCAACATCTCTAAAAACAAAACCCTGTCAAATCTTTCAAACCTGGTATTTCTTGAAAATTCATTGTTGTTTTTATTTTTAAGTGTCATTGAGGTAATTCTGGCACATAACAAACCTGAATAGATAGGATTTCCATGGAGCACCATATCAGGACTCCTGAATATGCATTACCTTGGTACTTAAACTAGTATCCTTTTGATCATATAGGTCACAAATTTGAGCTTCATTTTGTGCATCTCCTTAGTCATCACATATTTCTAATCTCATGCCATTTTCTACCAGTTTTACATTCTTCACAACACAGTAGCCTTTTTGCAACTCTCTTTTGCTGTTCTCATTTTTAACTAAACATCAATCATTCCTTATCTAGGCTCCTCTAAGTCTACTACAGCTTTCTTTTATATTTTTCTTAATTTATTTTTATTCACATTTAATGTATTCCTCAAACTTCACCAAGGATAATATTGTTGTTAGGTGTCGTCAAACCAATTCCCACTCATAACAACCTTATCCAGCCTCAGAATCATTGTTAAGCTTGAGCCCATTGCTGCTGCCACTGTACAAATCCATCTCACTGGGGGTCTTCCTCTTTTTCACTGACCTTCCATTTTATCTATCAGGATATCCTTTACCAGAGATAGGTCACTCCTGACAATATGTCCAAAGTATGAGAGACTAAGTTTATTATACTGACTTCCCAGGAATATTCTGGTTGTACTTCACCCAACTCAGTTTTGTTTATTCTTCTAGCAATCTATGCTCCTTTGAATATTCTCCAACACCATAAGTTAAATGCATCAATTCTTCTATGGTCTTCTAATGGTAATATTATTGTTGTTGTTTTGTTAAGTGCCATCAGATTTATTCTGATTAAGTGTGACCCTGTATAGGGTTTCCGAGGAGCAACTGGTGGGTTTGAACAAACAACCTTGTGGGTTGTTTACCCAACAATGCCACACCAGGACACCAGTTGTACAATAGAAATTCAAGCACACATTCCAAAACCCTTGATGGAAATTTAATAAGTAAATAATATGTGTATTATAGTTTTATATATACAAACACATAGGCACATATGTAAATGGAAACAAAAAAATTAATGTCTTTTATCTAATTGTTTAACAATAAATAAAATGATTAACATAGCTTATAAGACCCTTAATTGGCTGCTCTTCTTTATGCATTCAACCACCTCTGACTCCCACTCTTAACTTGCATTTCAACAAATTGGTGGTTCTGTAAATGATCACAATACTCCACTCCTCTCACTCCTGTGTCAGGATATTTGTAAATGTTTGTCTCTATACAGAATGCATAGCATGTACTACAGAATTAAATGAGATGCATTTTGTTTGTTTTGTATAATGCTTTAAGGAGTATTACTTTGTTTCTTTAAAAGAAAAAAGAAAAAAAGTTGTACCTGGATATGTTGACATTCTATAAAATACATAATATCCATGCAGTATTATTTAAGGTAATTTAACCCAAACTTTCAATTCTGTGAATTCTGAATACTACCCTGATTTGATTCTTTTCTTCTTTAATTTATGAATTCCAGTCATTATTTTTTGTAAGTCAAAAGTACATATTAAGAAGACCAACCACCACTCATTTGTCAGTTTGTCATACTGGGGTGACTGGCATGCTGCTTTGATTCTGGAAGCCATCAGTAGTTTAAATACCAGCAGTCACTCATGGTAGACAGGTCTCAGCTGAGCTTTTAGGTGTAGGTAGCTAGAGTAGGAAGGAGGAGATATGGACTACTTCCAAATATTAAGTCACTGAAAATCTCATGAATAGCAATGGAACATTGTTAGCACCAGTATATTGATTGTTGAAACATGATAAAGAGCACAAGATATAGTGTCAGAAGATGAGCCCCTCAGATTAGAAGGCACTCAGAATAGTACTGGGGAAGTGCAGCCTCCTCAAAGGAGAGTTGATCATGTGATACAAATGGAGTAAAGCCCTTGGAACCTTCATTTGCTGATGGGATGCAACTCAAAATGAGGAGAGACAGCTGTAAACATCAATTAATAATCTGAGCATAGAATGTACAAAGTATGAATCTATACAAATTGTAAATTGCCAAATATTAAATGGAATGCATAAACATAGATACCCTAGGCATTAGTAAGCTGAAGGGGACTAGTATTGACCACTTTGAATCTGACAATCACATGGTTTACTATACCAGGAATGACAAATTGAAGAGTAATGGTGTTGTATTCATCATCAAAAAGAACTTATCAATATCTGTCTTGAAGTACAACACTATCTGTGATTGGATAATATCCATATGCCTACAAGGAAGAACAGTTAATACCAACATTATTCAAATTTACGCACCAAACACTGAAGCCAGTAGGGATGAAATTGAAGAATTCTACCAACTTCTTCAGTCTGAAATTAATCAAACATGCAATCAAGATGCATTGCTAATTACTGTCAATTGGAATTCAAAGGCTGGAAACAAAGAAGAAGGATCAGTGGTTGGAAAATGTGTCCTTGGTGACAAAAATGATGCTAGAGATCGCATGAAAAATTTTTTACAAGATCAGCATAAAAGCTGACTATACACCTGGACATCACCAGATGGAATACACAGAAATCAAATTGACTATATTTATGGAAAAGCTCCTTATCATCAGCCAAAATAAGGCAGGGACAGACTACAAATTACTCATATGCAAATTTAGGCTGCACATGATGAAATTTAAAACAAGTCCACGAGAGCCAAAATATGACCTTGAACATATCCCACTTGAATTTCGAGAGCATATGAAGAACAGATTTAATTCATTAGACATTAAGAACCAAAGACCAGAAGAGTTGTCAAATGACATCAATAACATCATACACAGATAAAGCAAGGTCATTAATAAGATGAGAAAGAAGGAAAGACAAAAAAATGGATGTCAGAAGAGACTGAAACTTGCTCTTAAATACAGAGATTCTAAAGCAAATGGAAGAAATGACGAATTAAAAGAGCTGAATTGAAAATTTCACAGTTCAGCTTGAAAAGGCAAAGTCAAATATTATAATGAAAAAGACCTGGAGTTAGATAACAAAAAGGGAAGAACACACTCAGCATTTCTCAGAGGGAATTGAAGAAAAAAATCAAGCCTTGACTTGGAGTACTGAACGATTCTATGTGCAGAAACATAAAAAAAATATAAGGAATAAACAGAGTAACTGTCACAAAAGGAAATGGTCGATGTTCAACCATTTCAAGAGGGACCATACAATTAAGAGCCAATGATACAGAAGGAAGAAGTCCAAGGTACATTCTTCAATGACAAAGAACAAAACACCAGAGATTAATGGAAAATTGAAACATTCTAACAAAATGATGCAGCACTAGAGTCACTCACTCATCTATGCAAGAAATTTGGAAGATAACTATCTCTCCAACTGACTTAAAGATATCCATATTTGTGCCCATTCCAAAGAGTGGTGACCTAATGGAATTCTGAAATCATAGGACAATATCATTAAAATCACATGCTACTAAAATTTTGATAAAGATAAAACAAAAACATCTGCAACCATACACTGGTAAAGAATTTCCAGAAGTTCAAGCCAGATTCATAACAGGATGTGGAATAAGGGATATTATTGATGATGTCAGGAGGCCTTGGATGAAAGCAGAGAATACTAGAAAGATGTTTGCCTGTGCTTCATTGACTACAGAGGCTATTGATTGTGTGGATCATGACAAGCTTTGGACAATGTTGTGGAGGGTGAGTATTCCAGAGCAATTAACTGTGCTCATGAGGAACCTATAAATAGACCATGAGGCAGTTGTTTGGACAGAAAAAGAAAACAATGAATAGTTTGATATTAGGAAAGTTGCGCTCCAGGATTTGGTTCTTTCACCATATTTATTCAATCTGTATGATGAGAAAATAATCCAGGAAGCTGGATTATATGAAGAAAAACATGGCATCAGGATTGCAATAAGACTTATTAAAAACTTGTGCTACGCAGATGATATAATCTTACTTGCTAAACGTCAAGAGGACTTAAAATTCTTACTTATGAAGATCAAAGACTATAGTCTTCTGCATGGGTTACACCTTAATGTAAAGAAAACAAAAATCCTAATCACTGGCCCAATAAACAACATCCATATAAATGGAGAAAACATTGAAGTTGTCAAATACTTCATTTTGCTTGGATTGATAATCAACACCCATGGAAGCAGCAGTCAAAAGCCAATGAAATATTTCCTTAGACAAACTTCATGCACAAGACCTCAAGAACAAATATGTCAGTTTCAGGACTAAGGTCAGTATGACACAAACCATGGTATTTCCAATAGCTTCATATGTATGTGAAAGTTAGCGAATAAGAAAGACCATAGAAGAATTGATTCATTTGAGATATGGTGTTGGAGGAGAATATTAAACATACCATACACTGCCAAAAGAACAAATCAATCTGTATTGGAAGAAGTAAAGCCAGAATGGCCCTTGGAAACCAGGAAAGCCAGACTTTGTCTCTCATAGTTTAGGCATATTATCAGAAGGGACCAATCTCTGAAGAAAGATATCATGTTGGGTAAAATGAAGGGTCAGAGAAAAGGAGGAAGATCCCCGAAGAAATGGATTGGCACAGTAGCAGCATCAGTGAGCTCAAAAGTTGCAACAATTGTGAGGTTGGTGCACAAGAAGGCAGTGATGCATTCTGTTAATCACAGGATCACTATGAGTTGATACTGGATGGCACCTAACAACAAATACAAGGAAAAAAACAAAAAAACAAAAAAAAACTTTGGCCTATACTGTATGTAAAGTCAGTTACCTTGAGAATGGGAATAGATTACAGTCTTTTACTCTCTCTTTTAATTTTTTTTTTTTTTTTAATTTGACTATGAACTAGTGACAAGGATATATCATGGTCCTTTTGAGCACTGGGCTCACTGTCCAACTTCACCACCAGATGCTGTATGGGTTAAGAGTTATTTATTCTGATCTATATGACTGGGCGTGCTTCTATAAAGGTCTAAGTCATAATGCATAATCAGGTGATTATGAACACTTATCTTAGTACCTGAATGAATGCCAGGGTGACCAGATAAATTAATTTTTATCAAGGCCTCCAAAATAATAGTTTAAAGGTTCATAGAATTTTAAGAATCTATTCACTCATTTGCTCTGAAGAAATGAAGTGTCCTCTAAGGATGAATAAATATGTCCCATGGCTGATTTACATAGTAACAATAGTCATGCCAGTAATCTACTTCATTCACTTTTGCTTCACATTCTATGCAAATGTAGCTTTAGGTTGTATCAATACACGGAAAATGCAAACACACACTTAATATCAAAGTGATTATTCTGCTCTGAGTATTATAAGAAAATAGAACATTTAAATTACATTATGAAAAAATAAACTATTGTAATTCCTCACATCATGCGTCATTTTATAAAACCAATAAGGGTTCAATAAATATAAAGACCCAATTTTTTCCATAAACAAAACTGAACACATCTCCCTTTATTTCTCATCTAATCTGTACTTCACAGTATTTCTAACTGAATAGCAGGAGAAAGGTGATGCTTCAGCTCCAACACGAAGGACAGCCTTGAAAATCTTATACAGGACCATTATGAGTCTGAACTGACTCCAATGCATTTAGCAACAATTTACTTTATTATCAAATTATACTATTCTATCCCAGAAGCTAACATACCTTTTAATCTTAATGTTATATCTTTAGCTCTATCACAGGACGCGTTTCACTCACTGAAATCTTTTTCTTTCCATTTTTTTCTTATATACTTATTTTCCACGGCACTTAACAACAACAACAACAATACTTATTTTGATGTCTGTTTTATTCCGTTTTTCCATTCTTCCTATCCATTCCTTTCCAAATCAACCTTATTCTCTTTCCCTCCTTATTTTGTATTCATACTTCTACGTGCCTTAATATTTCTGAAATAATATTAGCAATCAATTATTTTAGCTTAGGCACCACGATTTATGAATTGTATGTGGTTTTAAATGTGTTTTCATAACACTTACTCCTTTTCTTTGACTTATGAAATAAAAGTTATATACTTATCTGTAACAACTTTTTATTTAGATTCTGTTCACAAATGCAGCATAATAATATGTTTTCCTTTCAAATCGATCTGTGGATGGGTAAAATGCAGGTCATTGTGTAGCTTGTAAAATGAATTTGAAACTCAGGAACTAGAAATGAAGTTAAATATATTGGTTTCTCCCTTTTTCAAAGATTTTGGAAATACTAATTGTTTTAAATGATTACATCTGCTTACAAAGCAAAATTCAGATACACAGAAAAGATAATGCCAGACAGAAAAAAGACTGTAGAGAAAGGAAAAGATCTTTGAGATTCAGATTATATGTATGTGTGGTAAACACAGCTAGATGTCCACATAAGGTACAGTCTCCTCTTCTTCCTATCTAAGGATGCTTAAGGGTAGCGGCATGTGTAACTAAAAAAGCAAGATGCACAGATAATTTGTAGATAGTACAAGGCAAAAATTTAGGGGAAAAAACAAAAGGTTGGTAGATAGAAAATATAGTCTTGATAATAGAAATGACTACAGAGATCACAAGTCATACTTTTACATCACCAATAAATGATTTTGGCATCCTTGTGTGGACTTGTAGGATAAGCACTGGGCTGCTAACAACAAGGTCAGCAGTTCAAGCCCACCAGTCACTCCTTGGAAACCCTTCTGAAACAGCAGAGGTAGGGAAATTTTTCTGCCAAAATTTATAACATTATTCATTTTTGTTGTTGTTGTTAAGTGCCATTGAATCAGTTCCAACCCATAGCAACCCTGTATAGGGTTTCCAAGGAACAGCTGGTGAACTTAAACTGTTTACCTTGCAGTTCAAACGGCTTTGCAGTCTGGCTCATTAACCCTCAGCGCCACACCAGGACTTCAACATTATTCATGGGCCATATAAAATTATCATCTTAAAAATTAGCCTAGTGTATTTGATTAAATATTTAATTAACTCATCCCTAATGTGGTGGCTAAGGAGCTCTGGTAGTGTAGTGGTTATGAATCAGGCTGCGAACCACAAGGTCAGCAGTTCGAAACTACCAGCTGTTCCGCAGGAGAAAGATGAGGCTTTCTGCTCCCGTAAAGATTTAAAGACTCGGAAACCATGTTCAGGGTCGCTATGGCTCAGAACCGACTCCACAGTACTTAACAACAACAACACTTAACAACAACAATGTGATGGCGAAGGAGCTCTGGTAGACCAGTAGTTACAAATCAAGCTGCTAACCTCAAGATTAGGAGTTCAAAACTACCATCTGTTCCATGGGAAAAAGTTGAGGCGTTCTGCTCCTATAAAGATTTATAGCCTTGAAAACTCTGTACAGGGTCGCTAAGAGTTGGAACCATCTCTGTGGCACATTACCACCACCACCACAAATGATTTCACAGGCCAGATGTTCCCATCCCTGCTACACAGGGCCTCTATAAGTCAGAACTGACTCAATGTCCCTTAACAAGAACATCACTTATTTATTGCAAACAACTTTTTTTCAATATAAAAAGCTATTCTATATGTGCATCTCGGTGGATGGAAGAGATAGGGATTGAGTCAGGTATTTCTATGGAAAGAGATGATGGAGACATCAGTAACATCAGTCAAAACAAGGCCAGGGGCTGACTCAAAACAGATCATCAATTACTCATATGCAAGTTCAAGTTGAAACTGAAAAGAAATTAAAACACTTCTATAGTAGCCAAAGTGCAACTTTGAGTAAAACTCTACTAAATGCATGCATCATATGAAGATTCTATTCAACACATCTAAACTAGCAGTCACTCCAAGGAAGAAAGATGAGGCTTTCTGCTCCCTAAAGATTTACAGCCTCAGAAACCATACACAGGTTCCCTAAGAGTCAGAATCTACTCCACGGCATACAACAACCACCACCACGTGGCTGGAAGAAATTTGGAAGAGTGCTACCTGGTCAACTTAATGGCAGATAACCATATATGTGCCCATTTAAAGCTTAGGTGATGTAACAGAATGCATAAATTATTAAACAACATGATTAATACCCACATACAAGTAATAGTTTGCTAAAGATAATTTAAAAATGGTTGCAGCAGTATACTGATAGGGAGCTGAAAGAAATTCCAATTGGATTCAGAAGAGAACATGGAACCAGAGAGGCACTGTTGATGCCCAGGATCTTGATTGATAGCAGAGAATACCAGAAGGATTCTTCTTGTTTTTAAGTACCGTCAAGTCGGTTCCAACTCATATTGAACCTGTATAGGGTTTCGGGTGAGCAGCTGATGCATTTGAACTGTTGGCCTTACAGTTCAAACTGACCTTGCAGTCCAGCTCATTATTCTGCACCAGAACTCTACCAGAAGGATATTTACCTCAATTGTATCGATTATTTAAAGACATTTAACTATGTGGGCCATACATCATGGATAGCACTAAAAATTATGGATATTTAAGAACATTCAATTGTATTCATGCAGAATATTGACATAGACTAAAAGGCCTTCATTCAAACAGAATAAGGGGCTACAGTGTGCTTGAAAATCACAAAAGGTGTAGGTCAGTGTTGTATTTGTTCACAATTAAATCAGTATGCTGAGCAAATAATCCAAGTAGCTGTGCTTTATGGAGAAGATCATGGCAACAGAATTAGAGGAGGACTCATTAAGCATTGGTCAGCTTATGGTGAGGACAATGGTTTAAACCCACTAACAGCTCCTTGGAAACTCTATACAGTGTCACTGTGAGTTAGAAACAGCTTGATGGCACTTAAAAACAACAATATGCAGATAAAACAACTTTGCTTGCTGAAAGCAAAAACTGCTCTAATTATTTTCTGATTAAGATCAAAGACTTTAGTATGGGTTTCAAATCAACAGAAATAAAATAAAAATCCTCACAGTTGGATCAATAAACAACATCATGATAAATGGAGAAAAGACTTAAGTTTTCAAGGATTTCATTCCACAGTCAACATCCATAGAAGCAGAAGTCAGAAAATCAAACAACATATTTCATTGGACAATCTGCTGCAAAGTAATTGCTATTAGGACTAATTGCAATTGTCAAAACTGTAAATAAAGAAGATGTGTAATTAAAAGGGGGAGTAGTTAATCTTTCCTTTCAGGAACAGAGGACCTTAGGGCTATCAAGAGGAAAGAGCTTGAGTACAGTGTGGGGTCCTAACAGAAAAACACCAATGGCAGAGCTGGTGGCAGAGCAATGGCATAGAAATAGAGAGCAGCTGAGGACTCTAGGCCCATGGACTGAGAGAGGCTGTGTGGCTGTGGGCAGGAGGATGGCTTGCAAAATGTGTACTTTGGACATTTAAATAATATATATATTTTTTATTTACATCCAAACAAATAAAAAAAGAAATACAGGTAAATATGGTTAAAAATAATGAATTGTTAAAAGCAAACATATTACTTTGAGGATTGAGGTACATCTGACTAAAGTTTTGGTAATTTCAATTGCTTCATAGACACATAAACGTTCACCAAGGACTAAGGAGACTAGAGAAGAATTGATACCATGAATTACAGTATGGGCAAAGAATACCAAATGTATCATGGATCACCAGAACAACAAAAAACTCCTTCTTGGAAGAGGTAAAGTTTCTGCTCCTTTGCAGAGAGAGTGTCATGACTTCATCTCAAGTACTTTGGACATATTATCTGAGGGATCAGTCCTGGAAAAGAACACCATGCTTGGAAAAGTAGAAAGTCAGGGAAAAAGAGGAAGACCCTCAATGAGGTAAACTGATTCAGTGGTTCAATGAATGTGCTCAAACAGTGCATTGATAGTGAGGATGGTACAGGAGCAGTGCTTACACTGTGCTGTGTATAGCATCATTATGAGTTAGAACAAACTGAGTGTGATGATGCCTAACTGCAACACCATGTATATCTACAAGGTTACAGTTCCCAATATTTCCCACAAGTAAAAATTGCAGATTGCTAGAGATATTAGCAGAAGTGGCCATATATTGCTCCCAGTAAGTCTATTTAAATGGTGCACATTTTGTCTGAATAAATCATTTGCCTTTTGTCCCTCCTCTTATTGCGTCAAGATTGCTTTGAATACAAGTGTTGATAACGTGCAATCAGCCATATAGGGAAAAACTTAACAGGTATGTTATGACTCATTTCAATATGGATCCTAACATCGAAACTGTGATCTCCATCCTGATTTCTTCTTATGTGAGAAAAGTAGCTCTACAATTGTTTAAGCTACTGTGGTTTTGTTCTTTTGTTCAAGACTCTTGTGATTTGGGTCTAGAGCTTATTTCTAAAAAATATAGTAATATTAATACAACACAAATTTATGTCAGAATTATGCATTAGTACAAGATGCTATAAATTATACCATCTCCATAATTCTTAAATACTCATTTCTTGTCCTGTTAATTTTTCTTGGCCTTTTAATATTAACAACAATAATATTTTTTTCCTAATTTTATTTTTAAGATTTTTATTGTGGATTGAGTAAAAGTTTACAGAGCAGATCATCAGTTTTACATGGAACAAATCATGCATCTTGTTTCATGACAATGATGATAATCCCCTCCATGTACCATCAGTTAACAGTATTTCTCTCTATTCACTTTAGTTCTTTTTTTTTTTTTTTTTTTTTTTTAACACTCAGGCATATATAATAATTTACACCACCAAAGGGCACATTCTTCAAGTTTTGTGTCAAAAGGAGTGAAACAAACAAAAAATAGCATGTAAGAAAGATGTCCAAAAGAGAGGGAAATTGGCAGCTACAATGGCAGAAAGCCTTACCATTGAACCAATAAAGAATATTCTTATCAATGGAAAAAAGAATGACGTTGTCAAGGACTTTATTCTTCTTGGATCAACTATCAACACCCATGGAAGAAGCAGTCAAGAGATCAAAGGACATTGCATTAGGCAAATCTTCTGCATAAGAACTTTTTAAAGTGTTGAAGAGCAAAGATGTCAGCTTCAGGACTAAGGTGCGCCTGACCCAAGCCATGGTATTTTCAATAACCTCATATGCATATGGAAGCTGGACAGTGAATAAGGAAGACCGTAGAAGAATTGATGCATTTGAGTTATGGTGTTGGAGGAGAATATTAAAAGTGCCATGGGCTGCCAAAAGAACTAATAGATCTGTTTTGGAAGAAGTGCAGCCAGAGTGTTCCTTAGAGGCCAAGATGGCCAAACTTCCTCTTTTATACTTTGGACATATTGTCAGGAGGGACCAGTTGCTGGAGAAGGATATCCTGTTTGGTAAGTTGGAGAGTCAGAGAAAAAGAGGAAGTCCCCCAGAGAAATGGATTGGCAAAATGGCAGCATAAATGGGATCAAGCGTGGCAACAGTTGTGAGGTTGGCCAAGGACTGGGCAGTGTTTTGATCTGTTTTGCATAGGGTACTGACTCAATGGTAACTAACAAACAACAACCACAAAATCAGGAGCTTTCCTGGCACAATGGTTCCTGCACCCCACTGCTAATCATGGAAAATCCTATGAGGCAGCTTGACTCTGTCCTTTAGGCTAACAGACATCAGAAATAAATTAATGGCAGTGGGTTTTGTATTTTCAGTTTTAAATAAACAAACATGCAAGATCTTCATTTCGTCCTCCAGTGACATACTTCAAGCAGCTTTTAGAAATCTATTTTTATAGAATAAGGTTTTATGATTACAAAAGTAATTCATTTTATGTGATTTTGAATATAAATAGTATAAAAATGAAACTTACTATCCTGTCACCTACTAAGAACCTCTTTTATCTCTTGGAATATAAATACTTTCTAGCTCATTCTTATATATGTCTGTGCAGTATAACATGCCATTTAAACACACTAATGATATATATTGATATATATTTCATCATAGTGATATAGATTACAAGAGGCTACACTTTTTTTTTTTGATTTTCAGAAAATATGATGTCTTAAATGTATTCTGAGATAAATATTGTGAAGATAGAGTTCATGAATCTCTCCTTAATATAAATACCAAATGTAAATGAGTAGCCAAAGATGAGCATTATTTTAAGGTTTATTTATGTACTTTGGAAATAACTCTAGATTTTTAAATTTCCACTTTCCCAAGTAATATGAATGTTAACTTTCTCCTACTTATCATAACAACACTGTAAATATGATTCAAAATGAAAACTCCCAATTCTATTAATAAAGTTTATTTATTGTTTGAGTTAGAGTATTTGATTTTAATGCTTTCCTTTAAGAATTAATTTTCTGACCACCTTTCACAGGCAAAAGTACACATGACACTCATGTGCATACCCAGAAGCATTTGTTCCTCTTTTATTTAAGTTATGGTTACTACTCCAATTAAAATATCCAGAATAGAAAAATATTAAGCAGAATAGAAAACTATTGTTCACAAGTATCTAAATATTTGGTTTTCAATTATATCCTAAACATTATACACACAGCAAACAAAAATGTAAAGAAGCGTTTCTCACCAAAACACTATTGGCATTTTGGTTCAGATTACCCTTTGTTCTGGGCTGTCCTGTGTATTGCATGGTGTTTAGCAGCTTCTACTTACTGTGGAGCTGTGGGTTAATGCACCAGACTGCAAAGCAGTTTGAACTGCAAGGATGGTGGTTCAAGCTCACCAGCTGCTCCTTGGAAACCCTATAAAGGGTCTGACTCAAATTGATGGCACTTAACAACAACAACAATTTACTATAGATATCAGCAGCATTACTATACATGTTCTAAAGGTCAGATATGTCTCCAGATACAACTGAATGTCTCTTGGTGGAGAGCGTCCCTCTGTTGGAGAACCACTAGATCAGAGGGAGATATATATGGGCTAAGCTGACCACATGGTTTACTATGCAGGAAATGACAAATTGAAGAGGAATGGGGTTGCATTCATTGTCAAAAAGAACACATCCAGATCAGTCATGAGGTACAACACTGTCTGTCATAGGATAATATCCATGTGCCTACAGGAAAGTCCTGCCTTTGAGTTGTGGTGTTGGAGGAGAATGCTGAATGTGCCATGGACTGCCAAAAGAACCAATAGATCTGTTTTGGAGGAAGTGCAGCCAGAGTGCTCCTTGGAGGCCAGGATGGCTAAGCTTCGTCTCTCCTACTTTGGACATATTGCCGGAGGAAACAATCATTGGAGAAGGATGTCATGCTGGGTAAGATGGAGGGTCAGAGAAAAAGAGGAAGACCCCCAACGAGATGGGTCGGCCAGGTGGCATCATTGATGGACTCAAGTGTGGCAGCGGTAGTGAGGTTGGCCCAGGATAGGACATTGTTTCATTCTGCTGTGCATGGGGTCGCTATGAGTCGGTTCCGACTCGATGGCACCTGACAACAACAACAACAACAGGGAAGCCCAGTTAATACCACTATTATTCAAATTTATGTACCAACCTCTAAAGCCACTAAGGATGAAATAGAAGAATTCTACCAACTTCTTCAATCTGAAATCGATCAAACATGCAATCAAGATATATTATTCATTACTGGTGATTGGAACACAAAGGATGGGAGCACAATAGAAGGAGCAGTAGTTGGAAAATATGGCCTTGATGATGGAAATGATGCTGGAGATTGCATGATAGAATTCTGCAAAATCAATGCTATGTTCATTTCAAATACCTTCTTTAGACAGCATAAGAGATGACTATACACATGGGCCTCACCAAATGGACTACATAGAAATAAAATTGACTACATCTCTGGAAAGAGAACATGGAAAAGCTCCATATCATCAGTGAAAACAAGGCCAGGGGCAGACTGTGGAACAGACCATCAATTACTCCTATGCAAATTCAAACTGAAGCTGAGGAAAAGAAAACAAATCCACAAAGGCCAAAATATGACCTTGAATTTATCCCACCTGAATTTAGAGATCAGATTTGATACATTAAACACCAAAGACCGAAGACCAGAAGAGTTGTGGAATGACATCAAGAACATCATACATGAAGAAAGCAAAAAGTCATTGAGAAGACAAAAAAGAAGGAAAAGGTCAAAATGGATGTCAGAAGAAACAATGAAACTTGCTCTCCAGTTTAGACATGCTAAAGCAAATGGGAAAAATGAGGAGGTCCAAGAGCTCAACAGAAAATTTCAAAGATCAGCTCAAGAAGATAAAGCCAAATATTACAACAAAATATGCAAAGATCTGGAAGCAGAAAACCAAAAAGGAAGAACATGCTCAGCATTTCTCAAGCTGGGGGAACGGAAGAAAAAAATTGAGGCTTGAATTTCATTATTGAAAGATTCTCTGAGAAAATTATTTAATGATATAGAAAGCATCAAGAGAAGATGGAGGGAATACACAGTCACCATATCAAAAGGCAATGGTTCATGTTCAACCGTTTCAAGAGGTAGCTATGATCAAGAGCCAATGATATTGAAGGAGGAAGTCCAAGGTGCATTGAAGGAATTGGTAAAGAACAAGGCACCAAGAATTGATGGAATAAAAATTAAAATTTTTCAAGAAAATGAAGTAGCACAGGAGACACTCATCTCTGCCAAGAAATTTGGAAGACAACTATCTGGTCGACTGATTGGAAGAGATCCGTATTTGTGCCCATTCCAAAGAAAGGTGACCCAATGGAATGTGGAAATCATAGGACAATCTCTTTGATATCCCATGTGAGGAATGTTTTGCTAAAGGTAATACAGAAATATTTGCAATCATACATTGACAGAGACCTTCCAGAAGTTCAAGCTGGATTCAGAAGAGGTCGTGGAATGAAGGATATCATTGCTGATGTCCAATGGATATTGGTTGAAAGCAGAGAATACCAGAAAGATGTTTACCTGTGCTTTATTGACTATGCAAAGGCTTTCGATTGTGGGGATCATGACAAGCTATGGACAACATTGCAAAGTATTCTAGAACACTTAGTTGTGCTCATGAGGAATCTGCACCTGGGTCAAGAAGCAGTTGTTCGAACAGAACATGGGAACACTGAATGTTTTAAAATTAAACAAGGTTTGTGACCATGTTGCATTCGTTCACCACACTTATTCAAACTGTATGCTGAGCAAATAATCCAAGAAGGTGGGTTCTGTGAATAAAAGCATGGCATCAGGATTGGAGGAAGATTCATTAACAACCTGTGATATGCAGATGATACAGCCTTGCTTGATGAAAGTGAAGAGGACTTAAAACATTTACTGATGAAGATCAAAGAGCACAGCCTTCAGTATGGATTGCATCTCAATGTGAAGAAAACAAAAATCCTCACCACTGAATCAATAAACAACATTCTTATCAATGGAGAATAGATTGAAGTTGTCAAGGAAGTCATCGTACTTGGCTCAACTTTCAACACTCATGGAAGCAGCATTCAAGAAATCAAAGGATGATTTGCATTAGGCAAATCTGCTGCACAAGACCTTTTTAAAGTGTTGAAAAGCAAAGATGTCAGCTTGAGGACTAAGGTGCACCTTTCCCAAGCCACGGTAATTTCAATAACCTCATATGCATGTGAAAGCTTGACAGTGAATAAAGGAGACCATAGAAGAATTGATGCTTTTGAGTTATGGTGTTAGAGCAGAATATTGAAAATGTCATGGACTGCCAAAAGAACAAATAGATCCGTTTTGGAAGAAGTGCAGCCAGCATGTTCTTTGGAGGCCAAGATGGCCAAACTTTGTCTCTCATACTTCAGACATACTGTCAGGAGCGACCAGTCACTAGAGAAGGATACCATGTTTGGTAAGGTGGAGGGTCAGAGACAAAGAGGAAGACCACTAACGAGATGGATTGTCCAAGTGGTAGCATCGATGGACTCAAGCATAGGAACAGTAGTGAGATTAGGTTGGCCCAGGATCAGGCAGTGTTTTGTTCTGCTGTGCATAGGATCGCTATGAGTCAGTACCAACTCGATGGCACCTAACAAGAAGCTAGGAAGTAAAGTTCATCTCTAAATATATTTGCATTTTTAAAATTCCACTTGTTTTGTCACATCCATTAAAAGGGGCCTGAGGAAACTACCCTAAATGTGAGTCAGAGAACAAAAGAGTGATGCTAGGAAACTAAGATGTGTCTGGCACCAATACACAACTCCCTCATTTTTCTTTTTCTGGGTATTAAAGTTAGCATTTCTTAGTCAAAACACATCTTATGCTTTGTTTCATTTGTGGCATAATCACTGCCTCTGTTCCATCTACTGTGCTTCCCCTCCATCGTACCCTCTACATGGAAGCAATTTTAGATATAGGAGTAGGAAGCATTCATGTCTCCCCAACTCCCAAATGGAACTGCACAATTATATTGCAAGATAAGAACATTTGATTGGGAATGATTCAAGCAAATGAATTATTCCTGAGTGAAGCAAAACCAAATATTCACGATTCAAACCCCACTAGGAATGCCTTAGAAGTACTGCCTGGAAATAATGCTTCCTAAAAGTCACAGACATGAAACTTGTTGTTGTTAGGTACCATGGAGTCAGTGACGACTCTTAGTGAACCATGCACAATAGAACAAAACACTGCATTTTCATTCTTTTAAACTGTTCCACAGTGTTTTGTTTTATACTGAAATAAAATAGTGTGGAGCAGTTTAATTGTGCATATATGGGGTCACTATGAACCACAATAAAATAAAGACAAGTAACAACTATAACAGTGATTACTAGTGCTCAGTTTAAATTGGTAAGGTAATCAATTTTGCCAACTTCTTTTACTATCATACGTGAAGCTGTCAAAGACTTCATTTGGCTTGTATCCACTATCAACATTCATGGAAGCAGCTGTCAAGAAATCAAACGACATATTGCATTAGACAACTGTGCTGTATAAGACCACTTTAAATTGTTCAAGAACAAGCATGCCAATTTGAGGGCTAAGGCGTGCCTGACCCAAACCATGATAATTTCAGTAGCTTCGTATGAATGTGAAAGTTGGTCAGTGAATAAGGAAGACGGCAGTAAAATCAATGTATTTGAATTACAGTGCTGGAGAAGAATATTAAAAGTACCATGAACTGCTATAAAACAAGCAAATCTGTGGTGGAAGAAATATGGCCAGATGTTCCCTATAAGTCATGAGGAAGAGACTTCAATTCTCTTTTTTCAGACATGTTATCAGGAGGGACAGAGTCCTGGT
>NW_006408766.1:197624-198523 GCF_000296735.1 Chrysochloris asiatica
GTATATCTAACTTATTGGAATTTATCAGATCTCTCTACACCATAGATAATTGTTTGTTGTTAAGTGCCTTTACAAACATATCACTTCAACAACTAAGATGTGCCTAACTCAAGGCCTAGGATTTTACATCTCCTCATATGCATGGAGAAGCTAGACAATGGATAAGGAAGACTGAATCAGAACTGAAACATTAGAATTGTGCTGTTGGTAAAGATCATGTTGATTAAGAATACCATGGACTGTCAGAAGAACAAACACATTTTTCTTAGGGGAAGTCAGCTGGAAGATTTCTTAGAAGTGAGGATTGTAAGATTTAGTCTCATGTACTCTGTACAAGTTATCAAATGAAACCAGTCCTTGGAGAAGGACATGTTAGTTTAAGGATTAAGGTGCTCTTGACACAAACCATGGCATTTCAATAGTCTCATATGCATGTAAACGTTGGACAATGAATAAGGAAAGCCATATAATTGATGCATTTGAGTTATGGTGTTGGAAAAGAATATTAAAATTACCATGGCCTATAAGAAGTCTTTCAAGAAAGTGAGGCAGTACAAGAGGCACTCACTCATCTCTGCCAAGAAACTTGGAAGACAACTATCTGGCCGAATGATTGGAAGAGATCAATATTTATGCCCATTCCAAAGAGAGGAGACACAACAGAATGCGGAAATCATCGGACAATCTCTTTGAAATCTCAAGCGAGTAAAATTTTGCTAAAGGTAATACAGAAACGGCTACAATCATACATTCACAGAGAACTTCCAGAGGTTCAAGCTGGATTCAGAAGAGGCCATGGAATGAGAGATATCATTGCTGATATCCGAAGGATCTTGGCTGAAAGCAGAGAATACCAGAAGGATGTTTACCTGTGCTTTATTGACTATGCAAAGGCTTTC
>NW_006408766.1:200488-202412 GCF_000296735.1 Chrysochloris asiatica
GTTGATAGGAATGTTGTTTATTAGTCCAGTGGTGGTGTTTAAACTGTTTGCAGACAAACCTCATTATCATGTAATCCTAGTTTTCTATGAACTTTTTGAAGCTTGTTTATACAAAATTCTCTTCAAATTTTTGCTCTGTTGTAGACTCATGGAAGTAAATAAGCCAGATAAGCATGCATAGTGGAGAAACTTCTATAACATAATATACATGCATACTATCAGGACATATTTTGGATTTGGAATTCCCGCTCAGTGCAAACAGTAAATATATTTTTGACTCTAATAAAAAAATATCATAAAATCCAGTTCAGCTAGAGGCACCTCCGAAGATAGGTTCTATGATCTATTTGCAAACAATCAGTGATTGAAAACTCTTTGGAACACACTTCTGATCTGACACACATGGGGTAACAATAAATTGCAATTGACTTGATAAACTGATGACATCTAGTTGGCTGTTGCATTTATTCTTTTCCTTTGAAAAAATCTGGAATGAAAACCCATGATCTTGTAGTAATTTATTGTTATAGACTCAATTCTCACTCAAGTGATCCTAAAAGACTAAGTAGAACTACTCCATACAATTTTCAAGGCAGTAAATCTGTTTGGAAGCAGACTGCCAACTCTTTTTCCTATAGAGCAGGCTTGCACTATAGATCTTTTGGTGAACTGCTAAGCATTTGAACACTGTTCCACCAGAACTCTTTGATCTAGCACTGGTTTTGTTGTCGGGTGCTATCGAGTGGGTTCAGGTTCACAGAGACCTTAGGCACAACAGAAAGAAATACACCATCATCACAATTGTTACTATGTAAGACCTGTATTTTATTACTCAGTAATAATAACTAGGCGCTCTGCTGCTGCAAAGTTTAAACCTACCAGATAGATGGTCTGCAGGAGAAAGATGTGGAAGTCTAATTCCATAAAGATTCACAGCCTTGGAAAACCTAAAGAGCAGTTCTGTTCTGTCATTTATGGTCGTTGGAAGTTGCAATAGACTTGACAGCCATGAGTTTTGAATAAGAAATAGTAATAAACCTCTTTTTTTCACTGAGAAGTTAGACTAGACTGCACCAAGAGCATTTGTAACTACACAAGCTATCTCACATTCTGCTAGATTAGACAATCACTAAATCTTAGTGTCCTTCTATTTAATAATTTTGAATGCCTCAGGATCTTAATCATAAATCGACAGTCTAACAGAAAAAGTGAATAAATGGCTGTTCTGTGCTACTGGGTGAGGTACATACAAATTTGATTGGGTGACAGGTATATAATGATTCCTGCATTGGTATTATTGCTGTCATGGACCTTGTATCCTAACCATAAATATCTAGACCAAAGGTTTAGACCCTCTCAAGTGAAGCTAATCATTGCTGGGCAAATGTTACTGGAGATACGTAGAGAAGGAAGGTCTACAACATCACATGTCACTGTGGCGTCTCAAGCTGTCCCTTCAACAGTGACTTACATATTATGCTTCATTCGTACAAACCACTTTTGCATCATGTTTTCTGAAATTAAGCATACTCACTGAGGCTTTTTCATTCTAAACTAATTTTAATGTGTGTATCTGGGTAATAAAAATTATCAGTGTATCAATATGTATTGCACAGATAGTAAATACCAAACTTGGTACTAAATGTTTAGCATGTGTAGAGTAAATTTTTATGTATAGCTATTCCCTTGGGAGCATATTTGGTAAAACAATACTATCAAATAGCTTACTAAACATGTGGCTGCTGCTGCCTAAAATAATTCAAAAACTGGATAAAATTAGTGACATCTAAGCCAAATCAAACTAATTCATACGCTGTACGTTTTTACAGGTGCAGACAACCTCATCATTCTTCTACTGAGTGGTTGGCGAATTTGAACCTAGCAGGTAGTAGTGTGATTTCTAAGACAGATCACAACCAGGGTT
>NW_006408766.1:203492-214127 GCF_000296735.1 Chrysochloris asiatica
CGGAGCGGCTGGTAGTTTCGAACCGCTGACCTTAAGGTTCACAGCCCGATTTGTAACCACTACGCTAAAGTGGAATGTACAAAGTATGAATCTAGGAAAATTGAAAGCCATCAAAAATGAAATGGAATGCATAAAGATTGGCATGGTAGGCATTCTTGTTACTGTTGAGTACCTTTAAACTGGCTCATAGAAACCTTGTATAGGGGTTTAAAGAAGTGGTTGGGTGTCTGAACTGCTGAGCTTGCTGTTAGCAGCCCGGTTCTTATCTTACAGTTCTACACCAGACTCCATCCTAGACATAAGTAAGCAGAAATGAACTGGCATTCACCATTCTGAATTAGATCACCAAACAGAAATTTTACCGTACTGAGAAAGAAAAATCATGAAGAGAAACAGCATCATATTTACAGTCAAAAAGAACATTTGATACATTGTTTTGAAGTATAATTCTGTACGTGATAGAATAATATCCATAAGCTTACAAGGAAGACCATTTAATACTACTATTATCCATATTTATACACCAATCAGTAATGATGAAACTGAAGAATTCTACCAACTTCTTCTATAACTAATCAAATATGCAATCAAGATGCACTGATAATTAATTACTGTTGACTGAAATGTGCAAGTTGAAACCCAGAGAAAGGATCAGTACTTGGAAAATATGGCCTACGTGATAGAAAGAATGCTGGGGGTCACATGATAGAATTTTGCAAGACCAACAGCTTTTTAATGCAAATACCTTTTTTTTTTCAATAGTATAGAAGGACATAGATGTGCAGCTCACCAGATGGACTACACAGGAATCAAATTAACTAAATCTATACAAAGAGATGATAGAGAGCTCAATTAGATTAGCCAAAACAAAGCCAGGTGCTGACTATGGAACAGTCCATAAATTGATCATATAATAATACAGACTGAAGTTGAAGAAAATTAAAACAAGTCCACAGAGTCAAAATATAAGCTTGAATATATCCCACCTGAATTTAGAGAACATCTCAAAAACATAACTCTTACAGTAGACATGACCAAAAATGAGAGGAGTTGTGGAATGGCATATATGAAGAAAGCAAAAGGTCATTAAAAATCAGGAAAAAAAGAAAAGACAAAAATTTATGTCAGAAAGACTCTGAAACTCGATCTGGAAATTAAAGAAGCTAAAGCAACCGAAGAAACTAAGAAGTAAAACAGTGCTCCTAAACATTTCATAGGGCAGTTCTAGAAGACAAGCAAATTGTTATAATGAAATGTGCAGAGAACTAAAGTTAGAAAACCTAAAGGGAAGAACATGATCAATGTTTTTCAAGCAGAAAGAATTGAATAAAAATTCAAACCTTGATTTGAAACATTAAAGGGTTCTATGGGCAAAATACTGAGGGTTTCAGGAAGCATCCAAAGATGATATAAGAAATACAGACTCCCTTGTACCATAAACAATTGACACTTTTTGTAAGAGGTAGCATATCAAAACTTGATGTATTGAAAGAAGTCCAAGCAGTACTGAAGGCATTAGCAAAAAAGAAGTCTCAAGAAAATGAGAGAATATAATCTGGAATGTTTCAACAAATAGATACGACACTGGAGGCACTCAATCATCTATGCCAAGAAATTTGCAAGAGAGCTACCAGTTCAAGTGACTGGAAGACATTCATATTTGTGACCATTCCAAAGAAAGGTTATTCAACAGAACATGAAAATGTATCATTAATATCACATGCAAGTAAAATTTTGCTGACGATAATTCAAAAATAGTTGCTGAAGTACATCCATGGAGGGTTGTAGAAAGTCACGCTGAATTCTGAAGGGGGCATGAAACTTGGCATATTACTGTGGATGTTAGATGGATCTTGGCTAAAAGCAGATAATACCAGAACAATGTTTACTTGTATTTTACTCACTATGTAATGGAACTGGACTGTGTGGATCATAACAGACTAAGAAAACACTGTGCAGAATGGGTATTCCAGAATACTTCATTGTGCTCATGAGGAATCTGTACATAGACCAAGAAAGGTGTGTGCTTGGGATGCATCCTTTCACCATACTTAGTTTATGTATAAACTAAGTATGAATAAATATCTGAAAGATTGGATTATAAGAAGAACGGGCATCAGACTTGAAGGAACAGTAATTAACAACCTATGATATGAGGGTGATAAAACCTTGCTTTTTGGAAGTAAAGTGGACTTAAAATACTTCCTGATGAAGAAAAAAGACTATAGTCTCCAATAGGGATTGCACCTCAACGTAAGGAAAACAAAAATCCTCACACCTGTACAATAAATAACATCATGATAAATGTAGAAAAATTTTGAAGTTTTAAAACACTTCATTATGTTTGGATCCACAATCAACACTCATGGATGGAAAGAAGATTCAAGAAATCAAAAGTTGAATTGTATTAGGCAAATGTATTGCAAAGACTACTTTAAAGTTTAGAAGAGAAAAGATGTCAGTCTGAAGACTAAGATTCTCTGATTCAAACCATAGTATTTTCAATCACCTCATGTATATGTGAAAATTGGACAATTAATAAGGAAGACTGTAAAAGAAATGATGCATTTGAATTATGGTGTTGATGAGGAATATTGAAAGTAACAGACTTAGACGAACAGACAAATTAAAAGAAGTACAGTCAGAATGCTTCTTAGAAACGAGGGTGGTGACTTCAAATTTTGTAATTTGGAAATGTTGTCAGGAAGGGTCAGTCCCTGGAACTGGACATCTAGCTTGTATAAGTGGAAGGTCAATAAAAAAGTGGAAGATGCCCAGTAAGAAGCATTAGCAAAATTTTGAGGATGGCATAAGGTCAGGCAGTGTTTCTTTATGTATAGAGTTATCATGAGTTGGAATTAACTGGACAGCACCTAATCACAGCAAAACAAACTCATTCTCTTTCCTGACCACTTACATTTATTGTACTTTACAACTTATGTTGGTGTTATAGAGAAAGCCATCAAAGTTTTCTAAAGAATATACTGATGATACAAGATGAGAAAATTTGTTCTATCATATGAAATCATTGAAAATACAGACATGGGTATTCTATGTGATTCCCAAAGATATTATTGAAATTAGCTCAATATATTATTAAATATAACTTTGCTGGTATCTTAAAAAAATCTGCATTTATTAGTTGATCAAGGGAGGTTACATAAAAGCAAAAACAAAGGAAAAATATTTTTTCTCATTTTCAAAATGATTTAAGGCCACATTAATTTAAACAAAGAAAGCAAACACCATAAAAGTGTAAATAAATAAATAAATAAAACACAACAGACTTACATAATTTCAGTATTTCAGAATTCTAAGTATTATAATTTTTTTTTAATTCTTAACAAGCATTATCAACTTTTTAGAAGTCCTCCTTAGCTCTTGTTTGCATATTATGACTTTAAATACATGTAAGGCAGGAATTTTAGGAATATATGTTTTTTTTCATTGCAGCATGGTGGCTCCATATAATAAACACTGGACTACAAACCACAAAGTCAGTGGTTTGAGCCCACCAGTGACTCTGCAGAAGACAGATGAGGCTTCCCATTCCCTCAAATATGTACAGCCTCAGAAACCCTATACAAGTGTTGCTAAGAGTCAGAATCGACATGGGACTTAACAACAATATTCTTTAAATTAATGGCATTAAATGATTATGTGATTTATATTGCATAGACATTTTCCATCAATTTGAGAAATCCATATATGTGCTATACTTTTAAGTTTCTGGACATGCATTTCAGTTAATTATCCAGGCAATCAGACAATGTATCTTCATATCAATCACCAGCATTATGTTACGTTAAAATCCATGCCCATAGCACCTTAAGATACATGACTCCAGGTTTACTGAAAACAAAATTCAATAACTTGTTTCCTAAATGTGTGAGGCTGCTACCATTCTTACTAGCTTTAAACTGTTAGGTGTATTTTAGGAAAAGAAAATAAAATTGTATATTGGTGAGTAAAATTAGAAAATTGGCGAATCCAATTGTTTCGATTAGTTGTCCTGCTCTTTCCATAGCCACATCTTAATTGTGTTATAGCTTACATCTATGGTGAAATATTTGTTAGGATATGTGGATGGTCACAGAAACTCATTCAGCTATTTTTAAAGAACACACTTTGGACATCTACCAATAGCTGTCTGGAGTTAAATTTGATGTGTTGCCATGTGTCAAAATGAATTTGAGAGCAATCACAACCACTCACACGTCTACAATCTCTATCCTTCCCATTTATTTCAAGATGAGAGCTTTCACCTCTCTGACACTTTGTGGCCCTGAGAATTCTCCATTTGTGATTGTATACATTATCCATCTCTTGTTGGTGTTAGATGTCATGAGTCAGATCAGACTCATGGATAGCTCACATATAACAGAAAGAATTATTGACCAGCCCTGTACCATTGTTATGATTTCTAGTATGTTTGACTCCATTGTATATTGTACATGTAGCATATTTCAAATTTAGCATACACAAACTATTTTAAAACAAATATGAAGCATGCCTAGTTACATTAATTTAAATAATGATGTATTGCTTAAATTCTGAGGTTGGTGTTTTGCTGCACAAGTACAAATGCATATTACTGCCAATGAACTCAAGCAGGAGGTGTCTGGAAAATGTACTAATTATCTTTCTATCCTAGTTAAAGTTCTGGAATTATTTCTAAATAAACAAACTTTAAATAGCATACTTTAAAAGTAAGGGTACCATAAAATTATGCATTTTTGTTGTTGTTCCTCTGTGTTACAACAACAATAAATAGCTAAGAAAAGTGATGGAATCCCTAGATATCTACATATTTTTTTAAAGTCTATAAAATTTCTCATAGATATTTCTTCCTTATTACTGAATGTCATGCTCTAACAATGGAAATGAAGCACCAAAGTTCATTTTTAATTGTGTGTCATCTCATCTAACTTCAGAACAGATAATCTGATAGTATAAAAGCATTTTGATATGTTGAATGCCTGACTCATAGTTTCTCAATTAATTAGTGGAGATAATTTCACACTGGGTGAAATAGGGACTGCAAAATCATAATCTGTCATATCACTTGAGTCTTAATGGGTTTATGGAATAATTTTTGGAGTATGCTGCCTACTTAGCTATAAAAAGGGACAATTTGCAGGTATTTTATAGCTAAATACTAAGATCAACTTTTCAAATTATGTACATGATTCTGTACATATTAATTTCCAAAAATATAAGTGAGGGCACAGAGTACATTTTAAAATAAAATATGGTGTTTAAGATAACGAACTTTCAAACTTTGTTCTTGCTGTTACAACATTTGATAAGCATGATCAAGTCTTAGGTTAAGTTTTCTGATGTTCACCATTAGAATTGAGAGGTTTTATATGTTTTATATAATTTTATATAAATTCAATCTTAATATGTTTTATATATCGTAATTTTATTTCCACTTTGATTTCTGTATCTGACAGTGTAGTATGAAATCTATCAAACAGAATAACTGAAGGAAAACCACACACACACACACAAAACTTCAAGTGTATACATTCATGGACACATAAATCAAACTATAAACTGTAATTTTAAGAAAATGTGAATGTCTTTACTCAGTAATAGAGTCACTTTGAATTCTTTAAATCAATAGTTCAGTGAGCCTGGAGAAAAATTTTCTAGTACTGACTCCTACATAATCTATTTTTTGGAGGGTAGCAAAACTTGCCTAGCATCAGAAGTGACTTCAGCTGTTAAAATTTGAGACTATAGTCTCTCTGACTTGGGATTGGGTTTTTTTTTATGTATTGGGTAGTTTTATGTTTGAAGCACTAGATATATCCAAACATAAAATTCAAAATATTCCTTTGATTATGTCTTCATTTGAGGACAGTCATATTTTCATCAGTTCCTAAATGTTGTTATTAAGTGCTGTGGAGTCAGTTCCCACTCCTAACAACACTATATGGGTTTCTGAAGCTTGAAACCTTCATAGGAGCACAAAGCCTCATATTTCTCACATGGGAAGGCTGGTGAGCTTGCACCATGGACTTTATAGTCCAGTGTGTAGTTCTCCCCCACAAAAAAAAAATAATAATTTTGATAAAAACTTAAATACGAATTTAATTAAAATCTTCCCTTAAAATTAAGCAAGTTTTGATAATATATGCTTAGATATTTTTTCACTAAAAGGTAGACAGACTACTAAATATATCACCACCCATCTGTCATACAGTGGTGGCTTATGTGTTGCTGTGATTCTGGAAATTATGCTACCGGTATTTTAAATACCATCAGGGTCACCCATGGTGGACAGGTTTCAGATGAGTTTCCAGACAAAGACAGACTAGGAATAAAGAGAGACAAACTACTTCCGAACATTTAGTCCCTGAAAATCTTATGAATAGCAGTAGAATACTGTCAGCACCAGATTACTGAAATATACAATGGATGTCTTTAAATAGTGCCTTGTGCCCAATAGAGATCATACTCAAGTTTTAGGAAGAAATTCTATCTTCTTTGAACTCAGATTATTCTAACATGTTCTAAGGCCAGCCCACTACTATAGACTGAATATGATTCATTAAACCATAGAGAACAGAGCAGAATTACTCTGTAGGTCTTCTGAGACCATGAATCTTTACAAGAGCAGACAGCCTTAAATTAGAGAAATCAATCATATTTAAAGTCATTTACAGGTCTGAGTCCAAAGAAATATTCTAATGTCTTTTTAAATGGGAATTATTTCAATAAAGAAAGAACCACTAAAAAATTAATTTGTTTCTATACTTTTAGAAGTGTCTATTGAATTATTAATTTGGTTGGAAAAAGTAGGTTACTCTTGGGTTTTCCCTATCATTCTATTACTCGCAACCTCAGAAAAAGCCATTGCTAATTACGTATGTTGTTGTTAAGTGCCTTTAGCTGGCTCTGACTCATAGTGACCCCAGTCTAGGGTTTCTGAGGAGTGGATTCTGAGGAACCTGCCGACCTTGCAGTCAGTTCAGTGCTTATTCTATAGCTCCATACCAAGACTCCTAATTACTTAGTTGTTGTTGTCATTAAGTGCCTAGTTATTAAATCATAATATAATAATTTCACAATCAACTGATGTTAAGAAAAATATCCACAGTCATATCTAATTCCATTCAATGAGATGATCTCTAAACACAAAGCTTTTTCCAACAAAAAAATTCAACTGTGAAACTCACACCAGATTTTCTTTTTCCACAGTTTTCAAACTGTAATGAATTTTTTATTATCTTTCATTTAATTCCATGTAGGTTTATTCTTGCTGATAACATGATCTATTGTTCTCTGAGCCCTGGTGAGATTGCCATTTCTTAAACAGACAGCACTTATTGGAAATTAAACTTCTACTAATGTATTATAATTATTACTTGAGGGTAATTTGCTGTTCCAGCAGGGAGTCACAGCCAATGTGATGGTAACGTTTCTTCCAGGGAGCTGTTAATATTTCTTCTACACTAAAATCCCACATAATAGATCTTGCCTTAGGCTGATTAATGATTTCAGAGCTGGAACAGTGATTTGTAGCTAAATCAGTCCGCACTGGAGGAGATTCAGGGTTATTTTAGTCAATGCTGTTAAATAAGTGTAAACAGTAACTTCAGTGAACACGCATGTAATCTCGTAGGTAAGAAAGAGAGCAACAATAAAAGGAAGTAAATAATGGTAATGTTGGCATCCGTGCATTTCATTTACACTTATAACTGATACTGGGTAGAAACATGCTGCCGTGGCATCAAATCTTGTGGAATTACTTCCCCACAACACATTTTTCGGCATTGAAAAAGCAATTTCCCAAACACGTAAAAGCAAATTGGGCTAAGTGCCTAAAATAAATCAGCATCTTTTCCTCGCTTCTTTAGTTTATATCACCTTTCTCGTTAAAGAAGAAACAGACAAATAACTCGGTCAAACTTGTATCAGGCATATTTAGAGATGGGAAAAAGACCCTTTAGGATACTGTCCTTGAATATATGAAGATCCAATATTATTCAAGCTACTCTAGGAATTTCTTCATTCAAATGGTGGAGGACTCCTAGTCCTGGGAAATAATCTTGGTATCCCTTTGCCCTAAGGACTACATGAAAAATAAGTAGAGTCACTACCGTCCTGCCACTCAGTGTTAATCTTCTTTGTTAATGCAAAGTCAATATCATTAGAAAGGCAATAATAACTGAAGTAAAAGACAATATTATGGACCTTAATGTGCATCCTATAACATGTATTTCACTAATAGCCCAGTCCCCTACTGTGTTAATGATTTCACAACAGAAAGCACGAAACAGTTAGACACATTGTGATCTACATTGTTTGCCAAAGTTTCCCTGGCATTTAAATAACCAATTTATTAATAGGTCCTGCATCCAAATAACATATGAAGGGAAAGCAGGAATGTTTATGAGTTAAAGGATGAAGGTCTAGACATACATTTACAGTGAACACAGTCATTATAGTGATGGGTGAAGTCACCTTGAAAACTACTGATACCTTTCCATAATTAAACAATATAAGCCTGGTTAAAACATGTGCTGCAAATTCTTCAGAGGTTTTCGAATAGCTTGTAGAACTTGGACTTACTACATTTCTCAAAGAATGTTAATGTATTAAGAGAATGGAAACTTCCCTCTGTCACATTATAATAGTCAATTTAAAGGCTAATGAGAAATATATGTAGGTCTACAATGAAAGATACTACACATCTACACACACATCTATGTGCATGTATACTTAAGTACATTGAATTATTGATCTTTAAACATCAATCAGATTCAGTATCTATGTATTTTTTTTAAGGATAAACATGCCATATGACTTATTTCCTTTGGTAGGTGCCAAAAAAAAAAAAAAAAAAATCAAGTGCAAAGTTCATTTTGCCAAGGGGAAAAAAATCTCCCTTTAACAATAAAAATAGGTCTTCAATGAACTCATAATAAGTGTGAGCTCCAAGCATATACATTATCTGGGAGATTTGAAGTCATATTTTTTTGTGTTGTTTTCCTTTCTGATTTACTGTGATATAACTCAGCAAATATATATCTCATCCACTCAAAATATGCAGTTGTATGGTTTTGGTATATTAGCAGACATTTGCAACTCTCACTGCTTTCTTTTCTTTTCTTTTTTAATCTTCATTTTCTCATACAGAAAGCTTGCAGTCATAAACAGTAACTTCCTGTCTCTCTATCATCACACCAATATTACACAACCATAACTCTGTTTTCAGTCTTTCTAAATTTATCTATTCTAGATAGGTAAGGTGATCAGTGTTGAGCTTATTTACCATACTCAATCCATCTCTATATTGAACAAATAATCTGAGAACTGGACTATATGCTATAATCTATCTAGACTATATAGAAGAAGACTGACTAACAATCTAAGATACACAGGTGACATGATATTGCATGCTGAAAGCTAACATTACGTGCTTAGTGACAAAAATCAAAGCCTAAAGCCTTCAGTATGGATTGAAATTCAATATAAAGAAAATAAAAATAGTCACAACTGGACCAATAAACATCATGATAAACGGAGAAAAGACTGAAGTTGTCAGGGATTTCATTGTACTTGGATCTACAGTTAACACACATAGAATTAGCAGTCAAGAAATCTAACCATGTATTGCACTGGGAAATCTGCTGCAAAAAACTACTTCACTTTGAGATCAAAGGTGGACCTCACCCACATCAAGGAATTTTTAGTCACTTAGAGCTCTGGTAGTGTAGTGGTTACTTACGAGTCGGGCTGTGGACCGCAAGGTCAGCAATTAGAAACTACCAGCTGTTCCACGGGAGAAAGATGAGGCGTTCTGCTCCCGTAAAGATATACAGCCTCGGAAACCCTGTACAGGGTCGCTATGAGTCAGAACTGACTCCACGGCACTTAACAACAACAACAACAACATATTACATGAAAACTAGAAAATGAAGAAAGAATAAAAAATGAAGAAGAAATATTGACGCATTTCATTTATGGTTTTGGTGAAGAATACAGAAAGTACCAAGCACTGCAAGAAGTAAAAACAAAACCAAAAATCTTTCCTGGAAAAAGTACTTCCAGAATGCTCCTTGAGAGTGAGGATACTTTGAACTTGTTTTCAGAAAGACCAGTGACCAGAGAAGGACTTCCTGCTTGGTAAACAGAAAAGTCACTGAAAAAGGGGAAGGCCTTCAATGAGGGATTTACACAGTAGATGCAATATTGAGCTCAACTATTACAACGGTAAGAATGGCATATAAACTGACAGTGTTTCATTCAGTCGCACATAAATACTGTTGCTATGACTCACAACTGACCCTATGGAATATAATGACCACAATCATTTTATATAAGTGGAATCATATAATATATGATCTTTTGTCAATGCTTTCCTTTTCATTTTTATTTTTTTATGTTTTATTGTGAGTTATATGATAGTTTACATGAGAGAAGCTCAGTTCCATATTCATTCCATTGTATATCATTACATTGCCATGGTTCCAATCCCCTCCATGCATTGTCTTCCGACCAAAGGGTATATCCTAGAAACCCATCCCCTACACTCCCCCCAACCCCTCAGTCTTCGGCCCACAGTTCCTCTCTCTCTTTCGATCCAAAGTCCCCAGCCGCTTCATCCCTCCATGTCATCAT
>NW_006408766.1:214733-220653 GCF_000296735.1 Chrysochloris asiatica
GTGTTCTTGTGCACATGCCCTGTCTTCCCGTCAATTGCCTTCCTTTTTAGCATAATGTTTTTTAACATTCATCAATGTTATAGCAGCAAGTCTCAGTACTTTTTTAAGTTTTATTGCTGAATAATATTCCACTGAATGGACACATTATGTCCAAGTATTCATCAGTTCATGGGCATTTGGTTTCTTTTCATTTTTTTGGCTATTAGGAAAAAATGGTGCTATAAATAGTTTTATGCTACTTTTGGTTTGGATGTATGTATTCATTTCTCTTGATTTTATATCTACAATTAGAATTACTTGTAGTTATATTATTCAATCTGTATGCTCAGAAAATATTTCTGAGAAGCTGGATTATATAAAGAAGAATGTGGCATCAAGATTGGTGGAAGACTCATTAACAACCTTCAAAATCCAAATGATACAACCTTGCTTGCTGAAAGTGAGGAAGAGTTAAAATACTTATAGATGAAGATCAAAGGCAACAGTCTTCAGAACTGATTGTACCTCAATGTCAAAAAAAGAGTAAAAATCCTTGCAACTGAAGTAAATAAATAACATCATGATTAATGTAGAAAAGATTGAAGTTGTTTAAGATTGCATTTTCTTGGATCCACCATCAAAACTCATGGAAACAGTGATTAAGAAATCAAACAGTGTACTGCATTAGGCAAATCTGTTACATGAGGTCTTTTAAAATTTTTTCAAGACTAAAATGTCAGTTTGGAGACTAATGTGCACCTGTGCAAGTTATAGTATTATCACTTGTGTCATATGCATGTGAAAGTTGTAAAATAAATAAGAAAAATTGTTGCATTTAAGTCACGGTGTTGAAGAATAATATTGAGAGTAGAAGGGACTGCCATAAGAATAAAGAAATCTGTATTGGAAGAAGTGTGGCCAGAATGATCCAGAGAAGCAAGAATGGCAAGACTTCATATCTCATATTTCAGACAGATTATCAGAAGTGATCATTTCCTGGGAAGTACATCATGCTTGGTAAAATGGGGGGCCAGCAAAAAAGAGGGAGGCCCCAATGAGATAGATTGGCAACACAGCAGCAGAAATGGGCTCAACCATAACAATAATTGTGAAGATTGTGCAGGACCAGGAAGTGTTCCGTTCTATTGTATACAGAGTTGCTGTGAATCGGAAGCACCTGAATGGTACCTAACAACAACTTTATGGGTCTCGTGGATCTCTATGTTTATCAGATAGAGAAATGCTAAACTGTTTTCCAAAAGGGTTGTGGGATGACATCAAGGACATCATACATAAAAATAAATAAATAAATAAAATAAAATAAAATGGATGTCAAAAGAGACTCTGAAACAAGTTCGCAAGTATAGAGAAGCTAACATGACTGGAAGAAATGAAGAAGCAAAAGAGCTAAACAGAACATTTCAAAGAACATCTCTGGAAGACAAAGTAAAGTATCACAATGAAATGTTCAAGACCTGGAGATAGAAAACCTAGAGATTGAAATGTTCAGCATTTCTCAAGCTGAAAGAAATTAAGAAAATAATATTGCCTTGGATTGTAATATTGAAGGCTTTTATGGATGTACTGCTGTAGGATGAGCACTGGACTGGTAACCACAAGGGTGGCAATTCAAATGCATCAGGAGCTCCTTAGAAACCCTGCCCAACATCACTGAGTCCAAGCCGACTTGGCAGCACTTAATAGCAACAGCAACAATGTGCAAAATATTGAACGGTGCAGGAAACATCAAAAGAAGATGGAAGGAATGTCAACAAAGTTACTGTACCAAAAATAACTAGTTAACGCTCAACCTTTTCAATAGGTACCTGAGGATAAAGAACCTATGGTATTGAAGGAAGAAGTCCAAAGTTCACTGAAGGCATTCGTGAAAAACAAGACTCTAGGAATCGATGGATGAAAAATAGAAATGTTTCAAAAAACCAATGAAGAACTTGAGGCAATCACTTTTCTATGCAAATCAATTTGAAATATAGAAATGTGGCCAACTGATCAAAAAAAAAAAAAAAAAAAATCCATATTTGTATTGATTCCAAAGAATGGTGACTCAACAAAATGCGGAAAGTATTGAACAATATCATCATTATCACATGTAAGTAAAATTTTGCTAAGAGTAATTCAAATAATGTTGCAGCAGTACATTGACGGGAAGCTACCAGAAATTCAAGCCAGAAGATGAAACAAGGGATATCATTGCTAACATCAGATGGATTCTGGCTGAAAGCAGAGATTACCAGAAAGATGTTTACTTGTGCTTTACTGACCATGCAAAGGTATTCAACTGCATGGATCCTAAAACTATAGCTAACATTGCAATGAATGGGTATTCTAGAACACTTAATTGTGTTCATGAAGAACCTTAAATAGACCTTTTGTTGTTGCTGCTGCTTCTGTTGTTGTTGAGTTCTATCGAGTCAGTTCTAACTCGTAGTGACACTATATATGGTTTTCCATGAACAACTGGTGAGCTTGAATCGTAAACCTTGCAGTTCAAACCAATCTTGCCATCCAGTGCATAAACCTACAGCACCATATACACCTAGAAGCAGTCACTCAAACAGTACAAGGGCATACTGAGTGGTTTAAAACCAAGAAATGCATGTGTCAGTGTTGTATCCT
Organism: Chrysochloris asiatica; assembly: GCF_000296735.1. Lineage (NCBI taxonomy): Eukaryota > Metazoa > Chordata > Mammalia > Afrosoricida > Chrysochloridae > Chrysochloris > Chrysochloris asiatica. The sequence goes on from NW_006408766.1 coordinate 217,350, forward strand.
TTCATCATACATATATGATCTTTATGTTGAACAAATAATCTGAGAAACTGGATTACATGATGAAGAATGTGGCTCATAGATGGAAGAAGACTCATTAGTAACCTTCAATATGCAGATGACACAATTTTGCTTGCTGGAAGATAAGAGGACCTTTTAAATTTTACTTATGGAGTTCTGGTTTTGTGCTGTGAGTTAATGCGCTAAACTGCAAAGTCAGTTTGAACCACAAGATCAGCGGTTCAAGCTTACCAACTCCTCCTTGGAAACCTATACATGGCTGCTATGGGTCAGAACCAACTGAACGACACTTAACAACAACAAAATGAAGATCAAAGACTACAGCCATCAATATGGATTGCACTTTAATATAAAGAAAACAAAGATCCTCACAACTGGACTAACAAATAACATCATCAATTTTATTTATGATAAACAGAAAACAGATTGACTTTGTCAAAGACTTCATTTTGCTTGGATCCACAATCAATGCAGAAACTACAGTTAAAAAAAAAAAAAAATCAACGACTGTATTGCATTTGGCAAATCAGCTGCAAAAGACTTCTTTAAACTGTTAACAAGCCAAGATATCTATTTGAGGACTAAGGTAAACCTGACCCAAGTCGTGGTAATTTCAATAGTCTTGTATGCATGTAAAAGTTGGATAATGGATATGGAAGAGTAGAGAAGAATCAATACATTTGAATTATGTTCAATATTCAACAAGAACACTGACAATACCAAGAATAAATATATCTGACTTGGAAGAAGTACAATCAAATTGCTCCTTAGAAACTGGGATGAAAAGACTTTGACTCTCGTACTCAGGATCTATTGTCAGAAAGGACCGGTTCTTGAAGCAGGTTTCCAAAAATGATTGGTAAATTGGGGGGTCAGTGAACAAAAGGAAGACTACCAAGGAGATTGACTTCATGAACACTAAAATGGGCTCAAACATAATAATTGTGAGGACTGCACAGGATAGGGCAGTGCTTTATTCTGTTTTGCGTAGGGTCACAATGATTAGGAACCAGCTCTATGGTACCTAACAACTACAACAATAATAATTAAAGGTACTGGAGTTCTGGTGTGGGACCTTAGGATAATGATATGTTAGACCAGTACAATTTAAGGCAGAAAGGTCAGCTTAGAAGGTCATAACTATTCAACATTGAGTCACTTCCAATTCATAGAATCCCTATAAAACAGATTATAACTACTCCTTAGAGTGGCCTAGACTGCAAATCTTTATACCCATAGACAATCTCATCTCTTTTTCACACTGAAGGGATTGAATCACTGATTTTGTGGTTGTCAGTACAACACTTAATCCACAGTATAATCAGTGCTTCTTTCACACCTAATTGGGAGATGTTTTTTTTTCTTTTCTTTACCTTGTTGTTGTTGTTGTTGTTAGGTGCTGTCAAGTGAGTTCTCACTCATAGCAACCCTATGAACACACCAGAATGAAACACTACCTGATCCTGAACCAGTCATTATTCTTGTTATATTTGAGCCCAATTGTTGCTGCCATGGTATCGAATTATAAGGATCTTCCTCTTTTCCACTGACCCTCCATTTTATCAAACATGATATGCTTCTCCAGGGGCTGGACCTTCCTGACAACACATTCAAATTATGAGAGATGAATCTCAGTGTCCTTGCCTCCAAGAAATATTCTGGACATACTTCTTTCAAGACAGATTTGTTTGTTTTTCTGGCAGTATGTGGTACTTTTCAACATTGTTCACCAACTCCATAATTAAAATAAATTGTTATGCATGCATTAAAATGTTTTCAATGATTCTTTACATATCTTCTATATTTATTTTCCAAATTTCACATGAAAATTAGGCAATTTAAAATATGGCTTATGTCAGATGCACCTCAGTTCTCAAACTGGCATTTTTGTTCTTCAATATTTTAAAGAGCTCTTTTGAAGCAGATTTGTCTAATGTATATGTTGTTTAATTTCTTGACTGCCCCTTCCATGTGTGTTGATTGTGGATCCAAGAACAATAAAGCATTTGATAACTTTAACCTTTTCTCCATTCATAATGATGTAGTCTATTTGGCCAGTTGTGAAGATTTAATTTACTTTATATTGAGGTTCAATCCCTAATGCTGGCTGTAGACTTTGATCTTCATTAGTAAATTTTTCAAGTTCTCTTCATTTCCAGCAAAAAAAAAAAAGGTTATGTCACCTGCATCTCGAAGGTTATTAATGAGCCTTTTTCCAATCCTGATATCATGTTCTTCACATAATCCACCTTCTCCAATTATTACTTATTTATTAAATAATTGAAAGGATTCAACCCTGATGTACAATCTTACTGATTTTAAAACTTTCAGTACCCCCTTGCCCTTTTTGAATGGCTGCCTCTTGATATATATACAGGTTCCTCACCAGAACAATGAAGTGGTATTTCCATTCTTCACAATGTTATCCATAGTTAGCTATGATCCACACAGTCAAATGTCTTTGCATAGTCAATGAGTACAGCAAACATCTTTCTGGTATCCTCTGCCTTCAGTCAAGACCCACCTGAAGCCAGCAATGATATCCCTTGTTCCACATCTTTTTCTGAATTGGACTTGAAATTCTGGCAACTCCCTGTGTATAAAGTACCAAAATCATTTTTAAATGATCTGTAGCATGATTTTAATTGCATGTGATATTAATCATATTGTCCAATGATTTCCCCATTCCATTGGGTCACCTTTCTTCAGAATGGGTATAAAATTTTCCTCGGTTACATGAAATCAGATGGGGGCTCTCCCTTTTTCTGTATGTGTGATTTTTTAAATTGCAAAGTGACAATATTGAAATAATTTCTGGAATGCTACAAGACAATCATGGGGGCTTATTAAAAAGGAGTTTATTTTATAAAACTAAAAACTGCCTGGTTAGAAAAAGGCCAGGGAAATTTCACTGAGAAACTTTTTACTCATCAGGACAATTGCACCTCCTATTTTCTGAGGCAGCAGGGGCTGTTTTATGATAATTTTTTTTTTGAAAACCTTATATTATGCATCCTATAGTCCCATTTTTTTCCTTTGATGCTTCATTTTATTTCCCAAACTCAAAGAACATTGAATTTGAGTCCTTCAAGGATGTCAAAATTGCTTTTGTGATTTAATGTAAATTGAAGATTGCAGAATTCTTCAGGAAAGAGAGATGGAAACACTGCCTTCAGAACTATATAAAATAAGATGGAGAATTTGTCAAGAAACAACAGCATCACAGACTTCCAGTGGCGGCAATCCCCTGACCAGTGGGACAGGTACGTGAGCTCGGGAGAAATAC
>NW_006408766.1:228703-256245 GCF_000296735.1 Chrysochloris asiatica
AAACTTTCACTCAATCCACAATAAAAACCTTAAAGAAAAAAAAGAAACAACAGCATCACTTTTTGACATATTTGTCACATTTTCATATTTTTGTTTAATAAACCTATTTATCATTTTGTAACAATCCATTTCTGCTTACCCTGGACTGTGTGTATATGTGCAAGTGGAACTTCACAAAGCTTATGGTCAAATTCCATTTCTTTTCATTCCATTTCCCACAAAGTTTTGAAGTTCCTCATATATTAAGGGGGCTTTGAGGCTCCTTATGTAGGGGACTTCAGAGATTTTATGGAAAAATACTTTTAATTCTATATTTCTACACATTTTTGAAGACCCTTTGTACATTAACATTATGTTTAATATGTTGCCTATACAGGGTTTTTGAAGAGTGGCTGGTGGGTTTGAACTTTATGGTTCAAATTGACCTTACAGTCTAGTGTACTTTAATATTTAGCTCCTTATATATTATATATTCATAACTGCTCTTTACCTCTTTCTGGCTGCAACATTACATTCTCCTCACTATATCAATTTTTTATTATCTTTCTGTAGGATGTATTCTTTCTCCAAAATGCTCTTTTATTTACACCCTTCCCTAAAAGAAAGGAAAGAAAAAGAGAGCGAGATCTTCATGTAGCTTTCTCTCTTAGCTATCATTTAAGAAACACTAAATTATAAACATAACATAATGTTTAGCTGTAATTATATTCCTTTATGTAAAGCTACATATATTTGAAATTTCTTTCTAAAGTATTTTAAGATCACCTGACAACAACAACAACAACAAGAATTCATGTGTTACTATGGGTTAATGTGCTGGACTACAAGGTTGGTTTGAACTGCAAGGTTGGCGATACAAGCTCACCAGTTGCTCCGTGGAAACGCTATCCCGGGATGCTAGGTCAAAACCGACTCCACAGCACTTAACAACAAGAACTGGTATTAGCACCTCTTGTTTTTGTATTAGGAGTCCTGGTGTGGTACTGTGGGTTAATGCGCCAGACTGTAAAACCGTTTGAACTGCAAGCTCGGCAGTTCAAGTTCACCAGCTGCTCCTCGGAAACCCTATACAGGGTCGCGATGGGTCAGAACCGACTCGACGGCACTTCACAACAACAACAAAGTTTTGTATTAAGGAGCTCTGGTAGCGTGGTGGTTACGAATCGGGCTGCGAACCTCGAGGTTGAAACTACCAGCTGTTCCGCAGAAGAAAGATGAGGCTCTCTGGTCCGGTAAAGATTTACAGCCTCGGAAACCCTGTATAGGGTTACTATGAGTCAGAACCGACTCCATGGCACATAACCACCACCACCAGTTTTGTACTGAAGACTCTTAAACAAGTATCCCTTATTGATAAAAAACTAAAGTATTAAGAGTAGAACTTTGATTTATTACAAGTTATCACAACAGAAAGAAAAACAAGTTTTTAAGAAATAATAATCACTGTCAACACAAAGCAGCAACCGCTATAAAAATAAACAAACAAAAAATATTCTCCACTGTTATGCCAAGTTGCACAATTAGTGAAAATATATGAAAATTATCAAACAAAAATGAAAACAGCAGTCTAGAAACCAACAATTGTTCAGTCCATAAAAGCAGAAAGTATATGACTTACATGTCAGCTTTGCAAGATATTCTGTGGCCTGAGCATGGTTATGTTCCCTTTGCATCAAATGAGAATTTCAAGTAACTTTCAAGAAATTCATGAGGATGAAAAGAGAGAGTGCATGTGGGAATGCTGTCAAGATGAAAAGGACTAGGTTTGTGTAAGGTAGATACTGACAAGCTAAGTCCAAGTTGACAGTGGAAAACAAGAATAATTAAGAATTGATTTAGCTAGAAATATAAAAATCATAGTTATTTTTAACAGTTCTTAGAAAATAAATAATTCATATCGTTGTGAAAGTAAAGCACTAACAAATGGAGTGTAGAATTAGATGCCTATTCAAATGATCCTAATAGCTTTTAAATAAAAAAACAATAAATTATTGGAACTAAGGATTCCTTCTTTTTAACCATGCTTGGAATTCATCCGCCAACAGTAGCTTTTTAAAGTCATTGCCAACTAATAGAGGGGGTCCTGGAGATAAAAAGCGGTTCCATTATATCCTTTTTAAAATAATAATACCATATGTCAACCTAAATTTTTCTGATTATTACAGATTAGAAGAGTAGCAATACCATTGAAAGGGAGCTTTTCAAGAACAGCAAATGTATGAATATTATTTTGTTGAGTTCAGCGAAAGAATGGTGTTGTTTTTGTTGTTAAGTAGGTTGCAACTCATAATGGCTCTATATAGGGTTTCCAAGGAACGCCTGGTGATTTTGAACCATCAGCCTTATGGTTAGCAGACCAGTGTTTACCCTAGAGTACCACACCAAAACTCCAAAAGAACGACAGAACCGGCTATAACTTAACATAAGCCTGAATGACACAAACATAAATGAACATTATTAGTCATGTGCAATATTGTTAATTGCTAATTTTATATTTTAAGACTCTTGGCACTTGGGTTAAAACTGGATTATGACTGAAAATCCCACTCAAATTAATTAGGAAGTGGGTGTTTTGAATCATGCCAAAATTGTCAATTAACATTTTTTTTTTACTATGGGAACAGGTGTTGAATAATTAATTTTAAAATGAAAAAAAAAAAAAAAAAACCCACACTCTTATAAGTAGAGCTGTAAAAAAGATCCACTGTCTAACTAAAAGCAGAAGGATCAGAAACAACAACAACATGGTGTGATCTAGACATCAGTAATATGTTGTTGTCAAGTGCCGTTGAATCGATTCCTACCCATAGCGACCCGGTATAGGGTTTCCGAGGAGCAGCTTGGTGAGGTTGAACCGCCGACCTTGCAGTTCAAAGGCTTTGCAGTCTGGTGCATTAACCCACAGCGCCATATAGATCTCTGTAAATTATTATATTAACATAAGCACAACAGTTAGGCACTCAGCTGAAGACTAGGCAATTTACTCAAACCTATCAGTCTTTATGTTGGAGAAAGATGTGGCAGTATAATTCTACAAATTTTACAGCCTTGGAAACCATATGTTGTATTTGTCATATAGGGAGTGTCACTATGAGTTAGACTCAAATCTCTAGTATTCTAGTATATACCAAAGATACATAGCTCCTTTTTAAGATATCCAACAATGACTATTAAAAGTTGCCAAATATGCTTGCCTCAGATTTTTGGAATTGCAAAGATTCTGGAATAGACATATAGGATGGGAGGTGAGAATATATGGTTAGGCAATGATGTTGAAATTAAGCAAATATTTCTATGGGAACAATAATACTCTGTGGTGTCTAGCTAATAATAGAAATGCTCACTGTTGTTGTTGATGTTGTTAAGTACCACTGAATTAGTTCCTACTCATAGTAATCCCAGTCACAACAGAAGAAAACACTGCTAAATCCTGCAACATCCTCAGAATTTATTCTTATGCTTGAACCCTACTGTTGTTGCCACTGTGCCAATCCATCTTTTTAGGGGTCTTCCTCTTTTTCACTGACCCTCCACTTTATCAAGCATGATGTCCTCAACCAGGGATTTGTCCCTTTTAATAACATGTCTGAAGTGTGAGAAATGAAATCTCACTCTCTTGCATTCTAAGGCACATGCTGCCGTACTTCTTCCAACAGATTTGTTTGTCCTTCTGGGCTTCCAACACTATAACTCATTTGCATACACTCTTCTATAGTCCACTGACTGACTTTCACACACATATGAGGATGTTGAAAATACTACAGCTTGGGTCAGGAATAAATTATTCCTCTAATTGCCTTCTTTGCTCTTGAACACTTTAAAGAGGTCTTGGACAATGGATTTTCCTAATGTAAAACATTATTTTATTTCTTGATTGTTGGTTCCATGAATGTTGATTGTGAATCTAAGCAAAATGAAAGTCTTTGACAACATCTATCTTTTCTCCATTTATCTTGATATTATTGATTGGATCTGTTTTAAGGCTCTTTGTATTCTCTACATTGAGAAGCAATTCAAACTAAAGGATGAAGTCTTTGATCTTAATAAATAAGTCATTAAGTCTTCTTCATGTTCAGCAGGCAAGATTGCAACATCTGCATATCACAGGTTGTTAATGAGTCTTCTTCCAATCCTGATGTCACATTCTTCTGCATCTAATCTAGTTTCTCAGATTATTTGCTCAGCATATAGATTGAATAATCTGGTGAAAGAATACAACTCTGGCATACATCTTTCCTGTTTTAAACCATTCAATACCACCCTATTCTGCTCTAATGACTGCCTTTTGGTCTATGTACAGGTTCCTTAGGAGCACAATTAAGCTTTTTGTAATACCCATTTGTCCAACATTATCCATAGCTTGTCATGATCCACAGAGCCAAAAGTCTTTGTACAGTCAATAACGAACAAGTAAACTTTTTTTTTCTTTTTTTCTTTTTTTTGGTAATCTCTGCTTTCATGCAAGATCAATCTGACATCAGCAATGATATTGTCTGAATCCAACTCTAAACTCTGGAATTCCACAGTTGATGTACTATTTGCAGTAGCTTTTGAATTATTTTATGTAAAACTTTTCTTGCATGTAATATTAATGATATTGTCAGATGGCCTCTGCATTCTGTTAAGTCACCTCTCTTTGGAATGGGCACATACATGGATCTCTCCCAATCAGTTGACCAGGTAGCTGTCTCCAAATGTCTTTGTGTAGATGACGGAGTGCCTCCAGTGCCATATTTATTTGTTGGAAATTTTGTATTCCATTCAGTTCCGGAGATGTGTTCTTTGCCAATGTCTTCACTGAAACTCAGACTTCTTCATCAGTACCATTGGTTTTTGATCATCTGCTAGCTCTCAAAATGGTTGAACACTGACTCTCTGTATTCAGTTCTTTGACCTTGAGAAAAGCTGAACATGTTATATCACATTTTAATTGATGTACAAAAAAATACTTGGTTTTAGAACCCTTGCAAAGAAGACATGTGGAACAGGAAGCAGGATAGGCTCAAGCACAGCAATTCTGAGGACGATGCAGGAGTGGATAGTATTTTATTCAGTCATGCATAGTGTTGCTATGAGTCAGAACCAACTCAACGGCAACTCATAACAACAACAACAGTTGGCCTATATATCTTGGATTACCTTTCCTAATATTACACTGAAGTTATTGCAAGAATCAAACTGAAATTTATTAATATGGATAATTATTTTTCATTTTAAATGGAAATATATAACTAAGAGACTTACGTTATCTGTGTCTTCAAAATAATGTATTCTTATGAATTTGGGGAATTTTACAGTAAAAACACATTTAAATCAATTGAGGTTTAAACTGGATGGGTATGAGTTATAAATCCATGTTATTTTCAGAAACTGAGTTCAAGTTACCATATCATGACTGAAATGAGAAGTGATAGAGTTGGGAATTTTGTACAAGAGAAGCATGATTTGGCCATAATTCTCAAAAATATCACATAGGTTAGAAGGCAAAGTCACTATTGTTGTTGTTACGTGCTATAGTACTCAAGACCACAGATAGACTGATCTATAGTTAGTACTATCTGTTTTGCTACAACTTTTTAGGACTGACTTAGATTTTTGTTAGTTTTTCTTAGCAGATATTTATATCTAAATTCTGAAATGTTCTAAATTCCCAGTCCTATATATGAATACTTAACATTTAAAATACAGATATAAAAATACATATGCATTTATGGTATACAACATAAATGGAGATCCAGGGAGGTAAACACTGGACTGTTAACTGAAAGGTCGATGGTTAAAAACCACCAGCTACTCCTCAGAAATCCTATACAAACTCATTATGTTCCAAAGTGACAACATGGCACTTAACAACAACAGTTGAACAATAATCATTTTCCACATTAATTCAAAATTAGCTGCAACAGTACAGTAACAGGAAACTGCAAGAGGAAAGACTGATTCAGACAAGATGTGGAACGAAGAATGTCATTGCTGATGTCAGATGGATCTGACAGAAAATACAGAGAGATGTTTCCTGTGTTTTACTGTCTTGCAAAGGTGTCCAATTCTGGATCAAGCCAGATTATATAAAGAAAAATGTGGCATCAGGGTTGGAGGATAATTTATTAATATGCAGTATGCAAATGATACAACCTTGCTGGCTGAAAACTAAGAGGACTTATAATACTTACTGATGGAGTTCCAAGACCACAGACTTCAGTGTGGGTTAAACCTCACAGTGTGGGTTAAAACAAAAATCCTTACCACTAGAACAATAAATAACATCCATATAAATGGAAAAAATATTCAAGTTGTCCAAGACTTCATTTTGCTCAGATCAACCATCAACACTCATGGGAGCAGCAGTCAAAATTTTCAATTCAATTGCATTAGGCAAATCTGCCGCTAAGATCTCTTTAAATTGCTGAAGAGCAAAGATGTTAGTTTGAGGACTAAGGTTCACCTGAAGCAAGCCATAGTATATTCAATAACCTCATATGCATGTGAAAATTGGACAATGAATATAGAAGATCATGGAAAAAAATGATGCAATTGAGTTATGGTGTTGGAGAAGATTATTAAAAATACAAACATGTCTGAAAAACAAACAACCCTGTCTTAGAAGTATAAGAGGAATGCTCCTTAGAAGCCAGGATTGCCAAACTTCGTCTCTCATACTTGAGACATATTAACAGGAGATAGGAGTCCACGGAGAAGTACATTATGTGTGGCAAAGTGGTTTGTTGTTGTTATGTGCCATCGAGTCGGTTCTGACCCATAGCAACCCTGTACAGGGTTTCTGAGGCTATAAATCTTTATAGGAACAGAAAGCGTCATCTTTCTCCCACAGAGCGGCTGGTAATTTCGAACTGCTGACCTTAAGGTTCATAGCCCAATTCATAACCACTACGCTACCAGAGCCCAATGAGATGGATTGGTCCAGTGACAGCAGCAATGGGATCAAGTGAAGCAATAATTGAGAGGTTGATGCAGGACCGGGCAGTGCTTCATTCTCTTGTGCCTAAGGTTGCTAGAAGTCAGTATTGACTGCATACAATTAATAACAAAAATCTTTATGAGGGGGTCCTGGTGTGGTATTACAGAATAAGCAATGGACTGTAAACTGCAATGTTGACAGTTCAAACCTTCCATCAACTCCTTGGAAACCATACACAGTGTCTCTATGAATCAGAATTGACTCAACATGTAACAACAACAAAGCTTTACGGAAGCACTTTTGCCAAATCTCTTCTCCCAAAGAGATGTTTGTGGGTTCAACTTTTCAGTTATCAGCCAAGCACTTAACCAGTGTACCACCAGAGCTCTTTGATGTTCTAGATGTTGTTGTTGTGAAGCACTGTAAAGTGGTTGTCAACTCACAGCAACTTTGCATACAGTTTCCAAGGAGTGGATAGTGAGCTTGAGCCATTGCCCTTGTACTTCAAACCAAGCTTGCAGGCCAGAATTCTTGCTAAAATTAAACATTGTTTATCCTGTTTTGCAGGATGAACATTGTAAATTACATTTGTTCACTGATTATTTTAATTGACTATAATTTTAAGAATATTATTTTTATGAACAATTATGCTACTCAACATCGGTTTTCATTGTTGGATTTTACATTATGTGAATCTATCTCTCAACAATGATATTTGACTCTATGCTCCCTCAAAACCGTGTAAGATTTTGTTGTTACACCTTTGAAGACATTATTTTCCTTTCATTTCATGTATCATCTTGCTTCGCAGTACCATATTGACTTAGTGTGAAGACAGAAATGTTCTCCTCTTGTCAAAAATAGATGTGAACATCTATCAAATACAATTTAGCAGTTATTTAATGAAAATATGTACTTCTTTTTGCTGTGCAGTCTTTTCTATAGCTCAGTATCTATTTTCTCAATATTTTCATTCATCTTCTATAATTCACTGTTATATGAAAATGTGTTTTAAAAAGGTATTGTTGTTTGTCTAAAGCATCATCCCTTCCCTCACATCAATTATTACTTTAATTCACAATTCTCCAGAATTTCATCTTAGGTTTTTGTCCTTGTTAATTTTTAAAAGCAATTATTCATATTTGTTTTAGTTAATATTCCTACTAACATTATAAGGTTATATTCAAGTAATCGCAATTTCTGTTTTCGAGACTGAGATTTTACAGCTCCTATATCACCTGTATCAATTAATCTAGCAGGAAACTCCATATAGGAGACTGTTTGTTTGTATTGTCTTAATGCCACTTTCAAATGCAAATAATTAAATTGTTTCTAACTTGTGCCAGGGACTGAAGTGTCTTTTTAAGGAACTTTCCATTAAATCTTGGCTACTAATTATGGACTTGGACTAGTCCACAAGACACCTGAATAGAGGAATTCCTTGAAGTTACTATTACAAAAACTATCATTTGATGGCATATTGTGCTACTGTATCTTTTATCACATGAAACTGTAAAGTTGATTATATTAAATTATAGAGAAAGGATGCATGCATGTGATGGTGTAACAGGCTTTGAGGCTTAAGTGTAGAGCACAGACACAGCCAGAGGAGACTGCATTTTCATCACTTCAGCAACCTGTTGTTAAGTGCTTCCCAGTTGCTGTGGGAAAACATTAGAATGACCTTTTATTTTTGGAAACTATCACATAGGTTGGAGTTCTGGTGTGGTGCTATGGGTAAATACGCCAAACTGCAAGGTCGGTGGTTCAAGCTCACCAGCTGCTCTTTGGAAACCCTATACAGGGTCACTATGAGTCAGAATCGACTCAACAGCACTTAACAACAACAACAACCTCACGTAGGTCACACTCTCTTAATGTCCACACAATAGCAGGCATTTTACTTGGAAAACTCACCTTTACTGATAGACATCAGAATCCCTACGTCATGGACACTTCCTTTGCTTTTGTGTGACATCAAGTCTGTTGATGCACCAATGACCCCTATGCATAACACAATGAAATAGTACCGTGTTCTGCACTATCCTCACAATTGTTCTTGCACTTGAGCCCACAGCTGCTGCCACCGTGCCAATCCATTTTGTTGGGGATCTTATTCTTGTTTTCGGACCTTTACCAAGCATGATGTCCTTCTCCAGAAACTGTTCTCTCCAGATAAGGTGTCTGACATTTGAGAGATAGTTATGTCTTCCTGGACCCAAAGGACTATTCCAGCTGCACTTCTTCCAAGACAGATATATTTGTACTTCTGATACTCCATGATACTTTTAATATTCTTCTCCAACACCAACATTCAAATGCATCAATTATTCTCAGTCTTCCTTATTAATTTTCCAACTTTCATATGCATATGAGGTGACTGAAAATACCATGACTTAGGTCAGGTGCACCTTAGTCCTCAAACTGACAGCTTTGCTCTTTAAGACTTTAAAGAGGCCTGAAATATTTTTTGATATTTATATGGAAAGCCACAAGCATATCTTTTTCCTGAGTGACTGACTAGATAAATCTGCCTAATTGTGTAAATCACAGAAGTTTTTTTAACTGTCATTGTCACCTAAAACGTTTATTGTAAAAGCATTACAGCTAAACACATTCAATCATATACACAAACACAGTGTGTGTGTGTGATTATGTACACATATGAGTGTGTGTGTAAGAGATATAAGAGAGAGATAAATAATTACAAGAGTATAAAAAAATCTAGGAGGTGGAAGATAAGAATGAATTTGTATATATCTGTGTGATATAGTGAATTATCTGTCTCTTCTAGTGGGAGTCTGTAATTCTCACCAAACAACATTTTTGGTGTCCTGAATCTGGGTAAGAGAAGTTGGGAGACAATACTGAAATGATGACAGAACTCAGCTGTTAATGTTAGCATAGTTAATCAATGTTATGAATATGCAGAACTCTAGCATGGGTATCCTGGTGTGGCGCTGTGGGATAATGCATTAGAATACAAGGTTGGCAGTTCAAACTCACTAGCCCCTCCTTGGAAACCCTATGAGTCAGAACTGACTCTATGTCCATTAACAACAACAAGAAGCATGGGCATAACATGGACTATCTCAGAAGCAGGAGTGGACACTACACTGCCATCAGAGAAGAAGGGACAGGAGAGGAACATGTCCTTTAGCCCCTGAGATCCTGTGCACTGAACTTCCTCAGCCCAAAGACAGAAAACTGGGACACCACAGAAGTGTCAGAGGAGCAGCAGTAACAGCAGAACCAACAACTAGAGAATAAAACAGAGCAGTGGACTTCCCAGCCCACACAGCAAGTAAAGCTGAATGACTTAGGACAGGAAAATCAATTTAAGAGAAGGGTACTCCAGGTACATGAGTGAGGTGCCAGCTTTGCTGACTCACGGAGCTGGAAATGAGTCCCTTCAGGCGGAGGCTTATGTGCAGTGGTATGTCTTGTGGGCATTTATCAGGAACTGACTGGAACAACTGTGCCCTGAGCATTTTCTGATCCTGTATTGTAACCTGTTATCTTCCCCAATAAGCCCCATAACTGTATGGTGTCTGAGTTCTGTGTGGTCACTGCAACGGGTATCTCGACTAGCTCAATAGAGAGGGCTGGATGAGGATCACTGGGTGCTACATATTGTTGCAATATGTTTTCTGATAGGGAAGTGAGTTTTATTCATGCACACAGAAATCACTGCTCTTTTTGGAATAGAAAAAGCAAGGATGAAAACAGCATTAGAAAAAAGCAACAATGACCTATGAATATGAGATAATTCTATCCATTATTCTTGTATATCTTTGTGTTTGATGTGAATTTTTTTGTTAAGGCAGAAAAATAAGCTGTATATTCTATGAACAGAATGAATCAGGATGCAGTGATCTGAAAAATAATTTGGTGAATTGGCTTCAAAGTAATGATGCAAACAAGAAAGGAATGAAAGGCTATGAGCACTTTTCTATCTTTTCTCAAGTATATCAAAAGCTAAAAGAACAATAAAAGGAGAAAATTCAGACTTATTTATATATCTGTTGTGTGTGTGTGTGGGGGGGGTGTTAATTTATTTTTTCTTTCTTTGAAATCAGAGTCCTAAGTTTGCTCACATATATATCTTCCAGATTCTATGATTTGATTGTTGGAAACATATTTTTAAAGTTATGATAGCTTGTCATATGGTATTATTTTTAGGATAATTATTTAGAAATTTTACTTATAAATATGAGAGAGGACTTCAAAAAGTTCCTGGAAAAAATAGAATTAAAAAATAATGAAATATTTATAATAAATTTTGAGACTCCTTTCTCTCACGTTCCACTTTACTCAACATGATATCCTTCTCCAGAGACTGATCCCTCCTGAAAATATAGCCAAAGTATGAGAGACGAAGTTTGGCCAGCCTGGCCTCCCAGGAGAACTCTGGTTGCACTTCTTCCAACACAGATGTGTTGTTGTTAGTCAGCTCTAACTCTTTGTCATAATAACCCTGGGCACAACAGAATCAGACAGTGCCCAGGCCTGGGCCATCCTCACACATTTTATAATTGAGCCCACTGTTGTAGCCAATATGTCACTCCATCGTGTTGGGGTCTTCCTCTTTTTCACTGGGTCTCCATTTAACCAATGTCATGGATTAAATGATTTCTCCAAAATATGTGATAGCTTTGATGGGACTATGCATGATTCTCAATGGAGTTATGTGATGATCCCCCAGGATGTGAACTTATATGATAAACCAATAAGAGGATTAGGATGGGATGTTGTTGGACTTGTTACGTGCTGTCCAGTTGGTTGTAACTCCTAGTGAGTCTGTGTAAGGGTTTCCTTGGCGGTACATCTATGTGGGAAGAGAAATCCTCATGTTTCTCCCACAAAGCAGCTGATAGTTTTGACCGTGTTTGGCAGTTCAGTCTACATCATATGGTGATGGTGGTGTGCCGTCGAGTCAGTTTTGACTCATAGCAACCCTGTATAGGGTCTCTGAGGCTGTAAATCTTTATGGGAGCAGAAAGCCTCATCTTTCTTCCCTGGATTCGCTGATAGTTTCGAACTGCTGACATTGAGGTTAGCAGCCTGATTCATAACCACTACGCTACCAGAGCTCCTTGTTTATCATATGGAGCCACCCTTAATCCCAGCAGGACCCTGATTCAATACATGGGAGATTCCCAAGAGTGTGTGGAAAAGAAAAAAAAAAAAAAGCACCAGACCTTCTCCCCACAACACTCTGTTGTTGTTGCCAAGTGCCGCTGGGTCTATTCCGACCCATAACGACCTTGTATAGGGTTTCCAAGGAGCAGCTGGTGAGCTTGAACCGCTGACCTTGCAGTTCAAATGGCTTTGCAGTCTGGTGCATTAACCCACAGGGCCACACCCGGACTCCTCCCACAGCACTGTACTCATGCTGTGATAGTTGATAGTTCATCTCAGTGGCCACACAGAACTCAAATATCATACAGTTCTGGGATTTATTAGGGAAGTTAACACATTGCAATATAGGATTGGAAAATGCTCAGGACCCAGTTGTTCCAATCTTCTGCAGAAAATGCCCACATGACATAGCATTCCACCCTAAATTTCAGCCTGAAAACAGGGAGCTCTAGTTGCATAAGGCAGCATACTGCGCTCCCCCACCTATGTGCCTGGAGACATCTCACTCTACAAGCAATCCTCCATGTCTAAAGCCACTCCGCCTTGCGTGCTCTGGGGACTGGAAAGCCCACTGCCCTAACTCGTTCTCTGGCTTTGGCATACTGCTGCTGCTCTCTGCCACTTGTCCAGTGTCTAAGCCTTCTATGAGTTGCGGAGTTTCAATATACAGGGATCTTGTGGTGCACAGGATGCTGCAAGGTGGATGTTTATTTATGATGACACGTGTAGACCAAATTTCTCAATTTTTTGATGTTTGTAAATCCCTGCCTCTATGTCTGTGTTTGGAGTCCTGGTGTGGTGCTACAGGTTAATGCACTGCACTGCAAGGTCAGCTTGAACCACAAGGTCAGCAGTTTAAGGTCACCAGCCGTTTTTCAGAAACCCTACACAGGCTCGCTATAAGTTGGGACCAACTCAATGATACTTAACCACAACAAACTGTCTGTGATTATGGCCTCATTTTGAAGTGAATTGCAAAGAAGTTAGGGTTCATGTGGAGTTAATGAATAAGGATTACAGTGGACTAATGATTAAGGATGCCCCCACCTTACTTGAGTGTGTAACTCAAGTCACCATCCTTAGTTTCACTTAGTGGCATGCTCTGACTCCAATTTATATACCTGTTTTGGATAAGTTCACCTTCTCACCCTAGATCTTGCTTCTGGCTCATTGCATGTGACCTCCAGTTTGTGGGACTTTTGGTTCCTGAACCTGACCTGACTCACCAGCTACCACACACTTGTAGATCAATGTG
Organism: Chrysochloris asiatica; assembly: GCF_000296735.1. Lineage (NCBI taxonomy): Eukaryota > Metazoa > Chordata > Mammalia > Afrosoricida > Chrysochloridae > Chrysochloris > Chrysochloris asiatica. The sequence continues at coordinate 242,020 of NW_006408766.1, forward strand.
TCAGAACTGGATAAGGCAGATTAGAAAACCCTGACCAAACAGTGAAATTCTAGGGAATAACTTGGGTTGTAGTCACCCTTGACATTTCACAGGAGACCAAAAATGCTAGTCCTGCTTTGGCACTGTAGGATAAGCACTCAACCATAAGGTCGGTTTGAACCATGAAGTCAGTGGTTCCAATTCACCAGTTTATCCTCAGAAACCCAATATAGGGTCACAATGAGTTGGAATCAACTTGATAGCACTTAACAACAACAACCAAAACAATGAAACAGGAAGGTCAACATCTGGTTGTTCTATTTGGCTTTTGGAGGATGTATATTCCACATCTAAGAATACTGCAGGCTTCTATTCTGAAAACCACTCAGAAGCAAACTATGCTTGAATGGGGAACTGAGCAACATGGAGTTACAGAGAGCAGTCTTTATGATCAGACATGATTTTTGGAAGTGTCTGACATGTGTGCTTATGAAGACTGGAGATTATGGAAAAATTCTGAAAATACTGCTCTATGACAACCATTGGGATTCTAGACTTGAAAATTTCCAGATGCCACAACAAGATACAAACCATTTGAAAGGCAATTACTCACCGGCCATTGGGTCTTGATGGAGACAGCTTCAATGACAGAAAGCCATAAAATCATCATGAGACCTAAGATACCCATAATGTCTTGGGTGATGTCAGAGAAAAATTCAAATAAGGAAGGTGGTACCCAAAGTAGTTCCATTAATAAGATGGAAATTGTTCATACAGGAACAACCTATGGGGAGTGCAGGGAGGCACTCAATGAATCAATGAACATGTAGCCTATATTCCCAAATGTCCTATCCTAGATCCACCTGAAAAGTTGTCAGAGCCCATTGCCACATGGAACATACACTATCAACGACTTTCTGCTGACAAGCAAAAGATTGCATGATTCATGGATACTGGCTTCAGGGTTACGTGTGTACTACTTGAAGTGAAAAGCTGTTGCATGAAGTCCAACAGATGGGAAAACCCTGACTGAAAAAGGTAAGAACAGGTTAGCTTAATGGGCTGAAATGCATGCTGTCTTTCTGGCTGTGATGGAAGAATTGGACAAAGGTGAGAGAGCCTATCTATATATTTGGATTTTTCTGAATTCGTGGGCAGTGACCAATGGCCTGGCTATATGGTCAGTCAAATGGGCAATCTGGACTATTAAGCTGATATCTATGTGTACAAGGATGTTTGGAAAGCTGTTTGAAAATTTAAAGGGCATATCAGTCAGTGTAGGACATGTCAATGCCCATCAGAAAAGCCCTCTTTCTGGATAAAAAAGTGATTGGAATCACAAATGAACATATTGGTACATTATCTTGAGGTGACCAATTGGATCCATGAAGTGAGTGGGCATGGGAGTACTTCACCAATGCGGAGATGGGCAGAATCTAGATACATCCTTCTTGCACCCTCTGAGGTACCAAATGCCAATAAGGACTGCTCTGTCTGCCACTAAGGCAGACAGAGGTTACAGATGGCTTTGGGGCAGATTCCTCAGGTGGGGCTGTGGGGAATGGGAAGGCCCTGCAAGTCGATTATATAGGATCAACAACACCAGTGGCACCGGTGGTTACAAATGGGTCCTCATAGGAACAGATTTATACTCTGGACTGGGCTTTCCATACTTCTGACACAAATGTCAAAAAAACACCATAAAGGGATTAGAACAAAAGATACCAATCTGGGCCACCTAGTTACTTTTCCTCAGACCAAGGTACATACTTTATATGCCATAGGATACAACAAGAAACATATTGTCTTAGTGAACATACCAGGTGATACGCTATCCTCAATGTAACATTTGATAGAGATTTGGAATGGTTAACTGAAACATTTGCCATTTTAACAGGGGGGAGATTAAGGAAAGCAGGGGCTGGTTCACACACCTTCATCAGTATATGCTCACACTCAACATGAGAGAGGCAAAGAGAAGATTGCCACTGGATAGATGCCTATTATTCCTCTAGGGACCTGGGGAAGATAGAATGGGAAGGACACTGGTACTACTGCACACTTCTTCCCCACATCAACTGAAATTGTTTCATTTCTTCCAGATCCTGCATTTTCAGTACCAGGAATGCGGCTATGAATATCAGAAACGTGGTGATCACTCAGCAAAAGATGGCAACTATATCCTTGATTCTTTATGCCACAATTCCTGAGGGCATGATGGGATGAATTGTACCTTTCAACATCTGGCAAATTTGAAGTTGACAGCGAATAGGACCACAGCGCTAGTCTTGTATTTATGTATATAACCCTACATGGATGGGAGTAGATTGGGGGGAAAGTACTTGAGAGACTAGTCTGGCTACAACAGCTGAATCTGATGTATCTTTCCCAAAGAGAAAACGTTTGTATTAAATAAATGATGAACGAAAGGAAGGAGAAATTATAGCTCAACTTAGTGGGATGAATAAATGGACTCTTTAGCAGATAAAATCTAATGTTATGTTGATGCTTCCAGGGAGACTCAGAGTAAGAAAATAATATCTCAGTAAACCATTTTCAGGGCCAAGAAAGGTGAGGCGTCATGGTGTGGCATTATAGGATATGCAGTAGACTGCTAACCACAAGGTTGGTGGTTCAAATCCACTAGCTACTCTTTGGAAACCCTATACAGATTCACTATGAGTTGCAACTGAATTGATAGCACATAACAACAAAGAAGGGTGAAGATGAGAACTTGACTTTTGGAGAACTTGACTAGGTCACATGGACAAAAACAACAGACCTGAATACAGGGCAGCTAATTAGTTATTAAGGCTCTTCTGTCCAAAGACATCTCCATTCTGTGATGTCTTATCCATCCTAGCCTCTGTGCCTGTGATAATGGATTCATTTTGAAGTGAATTGCTAAGAAGTGAGGATCCAGGTGGGGCTATGGAATAAGGATTACATTGAAACTAAGGATTATGGGTACTCCCACTTTATTTGATAAGGAGTTCTGGTAGCATAGTGGTTACGAATTGGGCTGCTATCCTCAAGGTTGGCAGTTTGAAACTACCAGCTGTTCCACAGGAGAAAGACAAGGCTTTCTGCTCCTGTGAAGATTTACAGCCTCGGAAACCCTGTGCAGGGTCACTATGAGTCAGAATCGACTCCACAATACTTAACAACAACTTTATTTCAGGGTGTGATTCAAGTCACCATCCTTGGTTTCCTTTGGGGGAATGGTCTGATTCACAGTTTAAGGCCTGCTTTGGAAAAGCTCATTTTCTTGCCCTGAATCTTGTATCAGACTCATTTGTGGGACTTTGACCTCTCACCTGATCTGATTCACTGGCTCCCACAGCCTCATTCATCACCAAGCTGTCCTCTGATCTCCCGCTTTGGGTTCCTCAGCTCCTGAGGCCATATGGGTGAGAAGATGTCTATAGACTGACTTCTGAACTACATACAGATTTGGGACTTGCCAATCTCCACCTTGTATAAGCCATTTCCTTTGATAGTTGTGAGTTTTGTGAGATGTTGCAGAACCCTAGGACTTGCAGGAGGGCAGGAATGGTAGGTAAGGTCAACTACAATGTGGTATGCTGACCTTTCAAAAATAAATTATTAATATAAAGATGCTCCACTCCTGGCTCAAAGAACTGATGGTAGCAAGATCCCCCTCTTGTTTCTGAGATGGCTCATTTTAAACCCAACGTGATGGCACTGGCACTCATAGTGACCTTATATAGGGTTTCTAAAGAGCAGCTGGTGGGCTTGAACTACCGACCTTGCAGTTAGCAGTCCAGTGCTTATCCTACAGCACCACATACAGGATGGTAACATTGACTACTCCCCTCATTAGATATCCAAGTGTTTATAATCGCAATCCTGTTAAAAGTCACTCACAAATCAATAATATAATACATCTACATGTTCACCCAACTTCTCACACCCAGATCTTTCAGGAAAAAGTTATTTGGTGGAATTTACAGAGATTATGGCTAGAAGAGAAATCCAATCATTCACTCAATTGCAGTGTGGCATGCAGCTCATTTTATATTACAAGAGATAAAAGTAGAAGTGAGCAGAGACAGAGGGACCCACAACCACAAGCTAGAGGAAACAGGAGAGGAGTGTACTGTGTGGATCTGGGGCTTCCTGAGGTATGAGGCTCCTAGAACCCTGGAACAATTAAACTCAAGACACACGGAGAGCTCCACGGAATCCTGAGTCTTCAGATACTGCAAGGAAACAAGGACCTTTCTCAAGAGCTGTACTCAGAATTCGTACTTCTAGCCTCTTAAACTGTGAGAAAAGACATTTATGTTTGTTAAAGCCATTTACTTGTAGTATTTCTTCACTCGATAACTGAGACAGAATTTGGTACCAGGAAAGTATCAGGGTGCTACTCTGGCAGATATGTAAAATATGGAAATGGTTTTGGAATTGGATAATGAGCAGAGGCTGGAAGAATACGAAATTGTTGTTGTTGTTGTTGTGAAGTGCCATCGAGTCGGTTCCGACCCATAGCGACCCTGTACAGGGTTTCCGAGGGTGTAAATCTTTACGGGAGTAGTAAAAGCCTGGATTGCCTAGAAAGGAGCTCTGGTAGTGTAGTGGTTCCAAGTTGGGCAGCAGTTGAGAGAAAGATGAAGCTTTCTGATCCCATACAGATTTACAGCCTCAGAAACCCTGTGCACTGACTCCACAGCACACCACTCTCACCACCACCACCAGATTGCCTACAAGAGATTGTTGGGATTATGGGTGCCAAGAGCCATTCTTATGAGGGCTCAGAAAGAAACGAGAACTGTAACCCTGGATTTGGCACAGATGGTGAGAAGCAATGGCAGAGAAATTGCAGCAGCACAACCAGGAGACTGACCAGCATAGAAACCCACCCACAGAGTGAAAGAATTGTGCACCTTCATATGGGAGACTTCTAGGTAGAATGGGGTGCCCCTGATCACTTGTTGAAGTTAGGGACTCTGACCTACAAAACAAGAAAGCTGAATGTTTTCCAGCTTTGGCTTACAGGTGGAGTAGTATGCCTCTGGGCATTTGTTAGTAGAGCTAAAGAGATTTGTGTAATCCTGGTGAGATGCTGCAGGATAAGTACTAGTCCAAAAGCCTCTCCTTTTGAAAAACCCTGCAAAGGAGCTCTGATGGTGTAGTGGTTACAGATCAGGCTGCGAACCACAAGATCAGCAGTTCGAAACTACCAGCCGTTCCGTGGGAGAAAGATGAGGCTTTCTGCTCCCATAAAGATTTACAGCCTTGGAAATCCTGTACAGGGTTGCTATGGGTCAGAACCGACTCCACGGCACATAACAACAACATCAACAACACAGGGTCTCTATGAGTCAGAAATCACTTGATGGCACTTAACAACAACAACAAAGAGATTTGTAACACTTGCTTGAGAATCAAGAAATCAAGGAGCATGGAAAGCAAAGCTGCCTCAGCTTCAAACGGTAAGGCCATGACTTTTGGACTCTCAATGGGTAGAACCATGACTCTTGCATACCGAAGGGTGACTCATAGTTTCTTAAGTTTCAAGGAGTTGATTTCTTCACTAACTCAGTTGCAGAGTATGGGGCTGCTGTTAAAGATGTGTTCTCTGCCCAGAGCTAAGGAGGGGGTCTGCCATGCCTGAGGGACCTAGATGATGAAATCACCACTCAGATGGTCTAGGGGAGCCAGGCTGTCCAAATTCAAAGGAGCCGAGTTGCCATTCCTGTGCACCTAGAGGACTAAGTCGAAGGCTAGAGTAAAGGGGCCTCTATGTAGAGTCTTCAATAACGAAAGTCAAGGCTTGAATGTTTGCTTCAGTTCCCCCAACTTGAGAAATGCTGAGCGTGTTCTTCCTTTTTGGTTTTCGGATTCCAGATCTTTGCACATTTTGTTGTAATATTTTCCTTTGTCTTCTCTAGCTGACCTTTGAAATTTTCTGTTCAGCTCTTTTACTTCTTCATTTTTTCCATTTGCTTTAACATCTCTACACTGGAGAGCAAGTTTTAGTGTCTCTTCTGAAATCCATTTTGACCTTTTCCTTCTTTCTTGTCTTCTTAATGACTTTTTACTTTTTTCCTGTATGATGTTCCTGATGTCAAAGCCACAAATATTCTGGTCATTGGTCTTTAGTGTTTAATGTATCAAATCTGTTCTTCAAATGATCTCTAAATTCAGGTGGGGTATATTCAAGGTCATATTTTGGCTCTCGTGGATTGTTTCCATTTTCTTCAGCTTCAGCCTGAATTTGCATATGAATAATTGATGGTCTGTTCCACAGTCTGCCCCTAGTCTTGTTTTGGCTGATGATACAGAGCTTTTCCACCATCTCTTTCTACAGATGTAATCAATTTGATTTCTATGTATTCTATCTGCTGAGGTCCATGTGTATAATCATCTCTTCTGTTGTTTAAAGAATGTTTTTGAAATGAACAAATCATTGGCTTTGCAGAATTCTGTCATAGATTTCAAGCATCATTTCTATCACCAAGGCAATATTTTCCCAACTACTGATCCTTCCATCTTGTTTCTAATAATTTTTCTGAAAATTATTGAATGATGCAGAAAACATCAAAAGGAATGCACAGAGTCCTTGTACCAAAAGGAAATGGTTCGTGTTCACTCATTTCAAAAGGTAGCTTATGATCAAGAGCCAATGATGCTGAACAAAAAATTCCAAGGTGCATTGAAGGAATTGGCAAAGAACAAGGGACCAGGAATTTATGGAATAAAAATTGAAGTCTTTCAAGAAAGTGAAACAGCATTGGAGGCACTCACTAATCTATGCCAACAAAATTGGATGACAACTATCTGGCCAAGTGGTTGGAAGAGATTCATATTTGTGTCAATTCCAAAGAGAGGTGACCCAGCTGAATGCGGAAATCATCAGACAACATCTTTGACATCCCATGCGAGTAAAGTTTTACTGAAGGTAATACAGAAACAGCTGCAAGCATACATTGACAGAGAAATTCCACAGGTTCAAGAAGGATTCAGAAGAGGATGTATAATTAGGAAAATCATTGCTAATGTCTGATGGATCTTGGCTTAAAGCAGAGAATACCAGACAGATATTTACCTGTGCTTTATTGACTATGCAAAGGCCTTCAATTAGGAAATGTATGCAACAGGGTTGTATTCTTTCACCATACTAACTCAACCTGTATGCTGAAAAATTAATCTGAGAAGCTGGGTTCTATGGAGAAAAACGTGGCATCAGGTTTGGAGAAAGATTCATTAACAACATGTGATATGCAGATGATACAACCTTGCTTACTGAAAGTGATTTGTTGTTGTTGTTGTTGAGTGCCGTCGAGTTGGTTCCGACCCATAGCGACCCTGTACAGGGTTTCCGAGGGTGTAAATCCTTACGGGAGTAGAAAGCCTCATCTTTCTCCCGCTACTGAAAGTGAAGAGGACTTAAAATACTAATGAAGATTAAAGAACACAGCCTTTGGTATTGATTGCATCTCAATGAAAAGAAAACAAAAATCCTCAATACTGGACCAATAAACAGCATTCTTATCAGTGGAGAAAAGATTGAAGTTGTCAAGGACTTCATTCTTCTTGGATCAACTATCAACACTCTTGGAAGCAGCAGTCAAGAAATCAAAGAATGTATTGCATTAGGCAAATCTACTGCACAAGACTTTTTTAAAGTGTTGAAGAGTAAAGATGTCAGCTTGAGGACTAAGGTGCACCTGGCCCAAGTCATGGTATTTTCAATAACCTCATATGCATGCGAAAGCTGGACAGTGAATAAGGAAGACCATAGAAGAATTGATGATTTTGGGTTACAGTGTTGGAGGAGAATACTGAAAGTGCCATGGGCTGCCAAAAGAACATACAGATCTGTGTTAGAAGAAGTGCAACCAGAGTGCTCCTTGGAAGCCAGGATGGCCAAATTTCATCTCTCATATTTCGTACATATTGTCAGGAGGAACCAGTCATTGGAGAATGATATCATGTTTGATAAGATGGACGGTGAGAGAAAAAGAGGAAGACTCTCAGTGAGATGGATTGGCAAAGTAGCACCATCAATGGTATCAAGCATGGCAACAATTTTGAGGATGGCCCATGATCGGGCAGTGTTTCATTCTGTTTGAGTTGGTACCAACTCAAAGGCTCCTAACACACCAGGACTCCTGGTGTGGCACTGTGGGTTAATGTGCGGAACTGAAAAGTTAGTTTGAACTGTAAGGTCAGTGGTTTAAGCTCACCAGCTACTCCTTGGAAACCCTATACGGGGTTGTTATAGGTCAGAACCAACTCAAGGGCACTTAAGAACAGTTATTTTTTCTATATCTACAACTGCTACCATTTGTATTGAAAATGTCTAACTTGTAGTCTGTTTACCATTGTACTTGGGAAGCCGATAACCTGCATTCCAGATTTACAGATAAATAGAAATTTTCCCTCAGGTTGGAATTTGGACTTTGAGGAGTTTGTGGGATAATATGATGAGGTAAAAGTGTTTTTCCAGACTTCTGATTTCCTAAACCCTAAAAAAATATATTTCTGTTTGTGAAAGTTATATCAACACTGGATAACTAAGAAACTATGCATGATGTCCTTTTCCAGGGAATGGTACCTCCTGACAACATGTCCAGAGCCTAAGAGATAAAGTGTCACCATCCTCTCTTTCTATCACATTCTTAACACAGGATTATGAAAAATAAAATGAGTACTTCAGCTTCATATTACCAATTACTTCTCCTTGTTCTGAGAATAAAATTAAACTTTTACAGACCATATCGCTAGTTTTTCCATCTCTCTGAAATCACCTCACACTGTTTTCATACTCCCTAAGCAATTTCCAGTCATTCTGGATATCTTCTGTCCTACAAACTCTCTAGGATAGCTCTTGGCATTAAGCACAGTGTTAGTCTTGCTCATTCTAATATTAATCTGGGGAAAAATATTTTATGCTCAGATTTTATCAACTGATTTTTTCATAGCATTTTAATCTCATTTAAAACTTTTAAAAAGGTTTTCTTGCACTATTGAATCTAAACAGTTTCCCTCCCCGGAGCTCATTTTAACATCACTCACATAAATTTATATAAAGTATGTCATACCTTACAGGCTGCCAGCTAAGTATTATATATTTTTAGTGAAGTCTTAATGGACATGCTGTTTAAACTACCCACCTACTCACTGTATTCACAACTTTCCTAATTTCTCCCTGTTTCATTTCTCTCCCTTTAACTAACTGACATATGATATACCATAAGTCAGTTACTCATTGCTGAGCTCTGAGCACAATAATTTAAGCTACTTAATAGATTTGATTTTTGTCATTATATTCATTATTGTGTCATCAATGTTCAGAACAGAGCTGGTGAACATTAAATATTTTTAAATATATTAATAAAGCCCTTGTTTTATTCATAGCATGTAGCCTTTGAAATAATTGTATTTACTTATCTGCTTCTGTATTTATTGTCCTAGAATATAAATTCTTTGAGAAACAAAAACTTGCTTTTCTAAATCATCATAATATGTCCAGTTCCAAGCAGGGTTCCTGGTAAACAAAAAGCATCAGGAATATAAGAATAAATACATGGAAAATGACTTTGATGGTGATTTGATGATGAAGGTGTGTGGTATGTTGGCATCTATTCTTCTTAGTAAACACTTGGTTTTAGTATACTTTTCTAATCCTTCATTCATTGCACAGTAAACACTCCGTGACTTTATAAATCATATTCAGTTGACTCACTAAACCTGTGACCTATGGAAAGACACTTAACTGCATTGTGCCACCACTGTCACAGAGGAAAGACACTTGGTTCACACTGACTGCTCAATGTGTTGGGTTTTAGTTTTGGGGTCCTTCATTTTATGGAGTTAACCATATAGAGTTTAGGATATTTTGCCAAGTCAGAAGGAGACTTGGACACATCATCAATATTAATGGAGGGTAGGAGGCTCTTCACGATACTGTATCTAATTATTCACAGGAACAGCTGGTCCAAGGCCATGTCTCATACACTCGCCCCTGCCCATGCTATAGCAGAGGAAAGTCATCTGTCATTTTCTCTTTTCTATCTCATTGGAATATGAAGATACAGTGGTATTATGTTCTCTCCTAGGTTATCACAGCACTTTGCACTGAGTTTTAGAACATAAGCTTTATGGTAATAAAGTTCATACTTCACTTTCTTTGCTGTTATTTCTTTGTGTATGTTGGAGAAGTTTGAATCTTACCTGCAGTGGTTGAATGAGCCACATGTCATAATATAATCAAAAAGAATACAATACTTTATAACCCTTTTCTCCAAAAGCATACCATCTAATCTTGCAATAATGATTCATTACAGAGTCACTTTAGCAAAAGGAAATGCTTGATGTTCAACCATTTCCAGAGGTAGTATATGATCAAAAGCCAATGACAACGAAAGAGGAAGTCCAAAGTGCATTGAAGGAATTGGCAAAGAACAAGGCTCCAGGAATTGATGGAATAAAAATGGAAATCTTTCAAGAAAGTGAGGCAACACAGGAGGGACTCACTTATCTATGCCAAGAAATTTGGAAGATAACTATCTGGCTGACTGATTGGAAGACATCCGTACTAGTGCCCACTCCAAAGAGAGGTGACACAACGGATTGTGGAAATCATCTGATAATCTCTTTGCTATCCTATACGAGTAAAGTTTTACTAAAGGTAATACAGAAATAGCTGCAAGCATACACTGACAGAGAACTTCCAGTGGATCAAGACAGATTCAGAAGAGGCTGTGGAACGAGGGATATCATTGCTGATGTCTGATGGATCTTGGCTGAAAGCAGAGATATCAGAAAGATGTTTATCTGTGCTTTCTTGACTATGCAAAGGTTTTTATCGTGTGGATTATGACAAGCTATGGACAAAATTGCAAGGTATGAGTATTCTGGGAAAACTTCATTGTGTTTGTGAGGAATCTGTACGTGGACCAAGAGACAATTGTTCAAACAGAACATGGGAACACTGAATGGTTTAAAATTAAGAAAGGTGTGCGACAAGGTTGTATTCTTTCACCATACTTATTGAAACTGTATGCTGAGTAAATGATCCGAGAAGCTGGGTTCTGTGAAGAAAACTGTAGCATCAGGATTGGAGGAAGACTCATTAACAACTTACGATATGCAGATGGTACAACCTTGCTTGCTGAAAGTGAAGAGGACTTAAAACATTTACTGATGAAGATCAAAGACCCGAGTTGTCTGTATGTATTACATCTCAATGACAAGAAAACAAAATTCCTCACCACTGGACCAATAAACAACTTTCTTATCAACAGAGAAAAGACTGAAGTTGTCAAGGACTTTATTCTAGAATCATCTATCAACACTTATGGAAGCAGCAGTCAAGGAATCAAACGATGTATTGCATTAGGCAAATCTGGTCACAAGATCTTTTTAAAGGGTTGAAGAGCAAAGATGTCAGCTTGAGGACTAAAGTGCTTCTGACCCAAGTCATGATATTTTTAATAACCTCATATGCATGTGAAACTGGACAGTGAATAAGGAAGACAGTAGAAGAATTGATGCTTTTGAGTTATGGTGTTGGAGGAGATTATTGAAAGTACCATGGACTGCCAAAAGAACCAACAGATCTGTGTTGGAAGAAGTGCAGCTAGAGTTCTCCTTGGAGGCCGGGATGGCCAAACTTTATCTCTGATACTTTGCACCTATTGTCAGGAGGGACAAGTCGATAGAGAAGGATTTCATGTTTGGTAAGGTGGAGGATCATAGAAAAAGGGCAAGACCATTAGAGAGAAAGTTTGGCAAAGTGGCAGCATCGATAGGCTCGAGTGTGGCAACAATTGTGAGGTTAGTCCAGGATCGGGCAATATTTCATTCTGTTGTGCATAGGGTTGCTATGAATCGGTCCCGATTTGATGACACCTAACAGCAACATTGTTAGATAAATCATTTTTTTATATAATAAGCTATCTTTTTTCCCCCCTCCTATTTCTTTTTCCCAAATCACCTTAACTTGCCAAGGGATACACAGGAATTTTATTACGTCTCTACTCTGAATAATTCATTCTACTCTTAATTCATCTTTATTAGTTTTCTATTTCCTACTTCTCACTACCTTGATGTTTAAAACCAAATATTTATGCTCATTCTAATCCTTACTAGCACAGCTGTTCCAGTCAAAAGGCTCTTTCTGGTACAAAACAAAATAAATGGTATTAATCTTTTTTAATTTTTTTTTTTTTTTTAATGTCTTCAGAGATTTATTTTCCTTGTCTTAGATACCACGCCATCATTATGTATCTAAAGTCCCATCTGTAATGAGCAGGGTTGTGTTACATAATTTGTCTTTTCTCTGAATTTGGTTCATTCTAATACCCTACAAAATTTGTATGACCTTTATAATTGTTCTTCTTCTGATTTTATTTTGTTGACTCCTTGTTAACAGAATACTACTTTAAGACACTGTAATGCATAGAACTTTTCCCAAAAGCTATAGATACCCAGTTATTTAATAGCAAATAACAGCATGTCTAACTAAAATTTAATTGAGTGCATACAATAGAGATACAACAGGCTAAGGAAGTAACACTGACCTCAAACTGAGGCAAATAAGGCAAAAAAAAAAGTATCCTCAGCATTCTTTTAAAAAAATATTAGTTTATTGTGTTTTTGGTGAAAGTTTACACAGCAAGTTTGCTGCCCTTTTGACAGTCTTCATAAAAACTGATCAGTGGCATTAATAAGTTTTTACAAGGTGTCAACATTCCCAATAATTGTATTATTTCTATTCCATTTCTAACACTGTACCTTTCTTTCCACTTTATCTTCCCAACTTTGTCTTTGATTAAATGTTGAATTTTGGGACACATAGAGTTGGTTTTTCAGCAAGGTACTGATCTAACGTGTAATATCCTTTATGTTGTATATCACTCTGATGTTATGCTTAAAGGGATCTTAGGTGATATAATTTATTCAAGGATGATTGTGTTTCTCAGGAAAATAGTCTCAGAGAGTTATTTGATCCAAGGTGGCCCAATAACTCTAACCTTTAAAAAAAATTGAGTTCTGTTTTACAGTTTTCTCTCATTCTATCAGAGATAATTTATTGTGACCTCAGTCAGAATTATCAGTGGTTGTAGCTGGGTACCATCGAGTTTGTCTGGTCTCAAGGTAGTTTAAGTCATGAACCCTTATAGGCTTCTTTCTTTTCTGAGATTTTGATTACCTTCTCAGTCTTGTGCCTGACTAGTGTTGCTGCTGTTAAGTGGCATTGAGTCACTTCCCACACATATCAAGCCTGCATACGCTTTCTGAGGAGCAGCTGGTGGATCTGAACCACTGAACTTATGATTACCAGTCAGAACTTAACCTACAGCATCACACCAGGTCTGAACTCCTGACTAGAAGAGGCCAATCATTATACCTTACTTAACTGATCACAAGTTTTTGGAACTCTAGGCACTCTTCACTATATTAGAATGTAGAACATGAACTTTATGAACTATATTATACAATTGACTGTCCCATAAAACCATGGTCCTAAGCTTTCATACCTCGAACAAAAACATTCTCAGAATGAATTTTGTGATGTCTGAAGATCATCTGTAGTTGTCTTTAATTAATATGTATGCCCACACATACCTGTATTTTTACATCCATATAGATACTACAAAGGAGCTCAGGTAGTATAGTGTTTATGAGTTGGACTCCTAACCTCAAGGTCAGCAGTTTGAAACTACCAGCCATTCCATGAAAGGAATATGAGGCTTTCTGCTCACATAAAGATTTATAGCCTCAGAAACCATATACAAGATCACTATGAGTTGGAACCAAATCCATGGCATGGAACCAAATCTATGGCACATAACCAACACTGTAGATACTACAAGGAGTTCTGGTGGTATACTGGGTTAATAACTGGACTGCTAACCACAAGTTCTGCAGTTTGAATCCACCAGGAGCTCCATAAAAGAAAGATAAGGCTTCCTGCTCCTTTAAAGATTTGTAGATTCAGGGTCCACATGAGTGTGAATTGACTTGAGAGCACATAATCACCACCAACACCACAGATATTATAGGAGTGCAATGGTTCTTTAGGATAATCACTAGACTGCAAATCACAGGGTTGGTGGCTGAAGTTCACTAGCTGCTCCATGGGAGAAAGATGAGGCATTTTGCTCCCACAAAATTGTTGTTGTTGTTGTTAGGTGTCATCGAGTTGGTACCAACTCATAGTGACCTTATGCACAGCAGAATGAAACACTGCCTGATTCTGGGCCAACCTCA
>NW_006408766.1:256345-258173 GCF_000296735.1 Chrysochloris asiatica
TGCACAGCAGAATGAAACACTGCCTGATTCTGGGCCAACCTCACTACTGTTGCCATGCTTGAAGTTCATCAATGCTGCCACTTTGCCATTCCATCTCATTGGGGTCTTCCACTTTTTCTCTGACCCTCCACCTTACCAAACATGAGATCCTTCTCCAGCGACTGGTCCCTCCTGACAATATGTCTGAAGTATGAGAGACGAAGTTTGGCCATATTGGCCTCTAAGGAGCACTTTGGCTGCACTTCTTCCAAAATGGATCTATTGGTTCTTTTTGCAGCCCATGGCATTTTCAATATTCTTCTCCAACACCACAACTCAAAGGCATCAATTCCTCTACGGTCTTCCTTATTCACTGTCCAGCTTTTGCATGCATATGAGGTTACTGAAAATACAATGTCTTGGGTCAGGTGCCCCTTAGTCCTCAAGCTGACATCTTTGCTCTTCAACACTTTAAAATGTCTTGTGCAGGAGGTTTGCCTAATGCAATACGTTGTTTGATTCCTCAACTGCTGCTTCCATGAGTGTTGATAGTTGATCTAAGAAGAATGAAGTCCTTGACAACGTCAATCTTTTCTCCTTTGATAAGAATGTTGTTTATAGGGCCAGTGGGGAGGATTTATGTTTTCTTTATATTGAAATATAATACATAGCCTCAGAAAACCTGTACAGGACCACTATGAGTTAGTATAGAATGAACAGCACTTAATAACAACATGTTGGTTTTGTTGTCAGGTACCCTCAACCTGGTACCCACTCTAGTGAAACAATGTACAACAAAACAAAACACTGACTGATTCTACACCAACCTCACAGTTGTTGCTTCATTTTGAGCCCATGGTGCTCCACTTTGCCTGTCTACTTGGGGTTGTCCTCTTTTTCTCCTACCCTCCAATTTACTGTACATTAGATCCGTCTCTAGAGACTGGATCCTCCTAACAATATGTGCAAAGTATGAGAGAAACAGTCTGGCCATCCTGGCTATGCTTTTTCCAACACAGACTTGTTTATTCTTTTGGCAGTCCATGGTATTTTTAATATTCTCCTCCAACACCATAACTCAAATGTATCAATTCTATATTCTGGTCCTACTTATTCATGGTACAGCTTTCACATTCATATGAGGTTACTTAAAATACTATGGCTTGGATCAAACATACCTTAGTCCTCAAATTAACATCTTTGCTCTTCAACATTTTAAAGAGATCCTATGTAGCTGATTCACAAGAAGCCATTGCACTTTGTGCTGAGTGCTATTGTTGTTGTTGTTGTTATGTGCCGAGGAGTCGGTTCCGACTCATAGCAACCTTATACAGGGTTTCAAAGGCTGTAAATCTTTACGGGAGCAGAAAGCCTCATCTTTCTCCTGGCAGAACAGCTGGTCATTTCAAACTGTTGACCGTGAGATTAGCAGCCCGAATGGTAACCACTACACTACCAGAATAATTCCTAGAGTGCTATTGTTGTTGTTGTGTCAAGTGCTGTCGAGTCAGTTCCTACCCATAGCGACCCTGTATAGAGTTACCAAGGAGCAACTGGTGAGCTTGAACTACCAACCTTGCAGTTCAAATGGCTTTGCAGTCTGGCCCATTAACCCACAGAGTATTAGTCAATATCAAATCAGTGGCAATGGATATATATGTTCTCACATATGCACTATGTCATTTGATTTCTTGACTGCTGCTTCCATGAGTGTTGATGGTTGATTGCCAAAATGGTCTTTGACAATTGCAATCTTTTCTCCAGATATATGTTGTTGTTGTTGTCAGGTGCCATCGAGTTGGAACCGACTCATAGCGACCCCATGCACAGCAGAATGAAACAATGTCCG
>NW_006408766.1:260561-267063 GCF_000296735.1 Chrysochloris asiatica
AATTTTCCCAAATTCATACTTCATACATTCCATGTTCCAATTTTCAATGGGTGTTTACAGCTGTTTCTCTTCATTTTAAGTTGTTGCCCATCAGCAAATGCAGGTTCTGTGTGCTTTTCTCCCCCGAACTTAACTATATTCATGTCATTATGGTCAACCTTACTTTGAGGAGGCATTTTTTTCCCCAGTTGCATTCTGAGTGCCCTCCCACCTTCCAGTCCTATATCTGACAATGTTTCTCTGCTATTCATAAGGTTTTCAGTGACTAGTGATTCGGAAGTAGTTTTTCACTCTTTCTTCCTAGTCTGTCTTTGTTTTGTAGCTCATCTGAAACCATTCCACCATGGGTGACCCTGCTGGTTATTTAAACACCGGTGGCATAGCCCTCAGAATCACAGCAACTCAAACCACCACAGCACGACAGACAGACGAGTGGTGGCTGTTTGGTTTTATGTCTATACTGTCTCTTTAAATTTCTATGTCAATTTATATGGGTGTTGTTTATTGGCCCAGTGGTTAGGATTTTTGTTTTCTTTTCATTTAGGTATAACCCATACTGAAGGCTATAGTCTTTGATTATCATTAGTAAATATTTTAAGTTCTCTTCACTTTTAGCAAACAAGATTGTGTCATCTGTGTATCACAGGTTGTTAATGGGTCTTCCTCCTGTTCTGATGCCACGTTTTCTATCCTATAATCCAACTTCTTGGTTTATTTGCTCAACATACAGTCTGAATAAGTATGGTGACAGAATACCATCCTAGTGTACACCTTACTAATTTCAAACGATCCGGTGTTCCCTTGTTCTGTTTGAATAACTGCCTATTGGTCAATGTACAGATTCCTCACGAACACAATTAAATGTTCCAGAATGCTCATGCTCTGCAGTGTTGTCCATAGCTTGTTACGGTCCACACAATTGAAAGCCTTCATTAGTCAACAAAGCCCAGACAAACATATTCTGGTATTTTCTGCTTTCATGCAAGATCCATCTGATGCCAGCAATGACATCCCTCATTCCAGGGTCACAGTCATTGTATGTTTACAGCCATTATTTTAATGATGTTTAGCAAAATTGTACTTCCATGAGATATTAATGATATTGTCTGATGATTTTTGCATTTTGTTGGGTCACCTCTCTTTGCCATGGGCACAAATATGGATCTCTCCCAGTAAGTTGGTCAGGTAGCTGTCTTCTAGATTTCTTTGCATAAATGAAGTGTCTTCAGTGCTTCGCCAGTTTGTTGAAAGATTTCAGTCTGCATTCCTTCAATTCCCAGAGACTTGTTCCTTGCCAATGTCTTCAATTAACTTGGATTTCTTGCTTCAGTATCATGGGCTCTTGATCATATGCTGCCTCTTAAATATTTGATCATCAAATAATTTCTTTTTGATGCAGTGAATACAACTCTTCTGGTCTTCATTATTTAGTGTCTAACCCATCAAATCTTTTCTTGAGATTCTTCAGGTGGTATATGTTCAAGGTCATATTTTGGCTTTTGTGGATTTGTTTTCATTTTATTCAACTTCACCCTGAACTTACATATGAATAATTGATGGTCTGATCCACAGTCTGCCCCTGGCCTCAATTTAGCTTATGAAACAGAGATTTTTCTACCATCCCTTTCCACAGATGTAGTCAATTTGAATTCTGTGTTTTCCATCTGGTATTTAAAATACTGGTGGCATAGCTTCCACAGTAGCATGGAGGTCACCACGGTACAACAAGCTGACAGAGAAGTGGTAGGATAACAACACAGGTACTACTGTTTGTTTTTCAGGAGCCCTATTGACAAAGTGGGCTGGCAGGTCAAATACACATGCTGCTCTCCAGGATAAAGACGAGTCTGGCTGCCCCTATAGATTTATAGTCTTAGAAACTCAAAAGAAGCAGTTGTACTTTGTGCTATACAGTGCTATGAGTCAATATCAAATCAGCGGCAGTGGGTATATATGTTCTCACATACACATACAACTGTACCTACCCATATACCAGCTTCTTTCATATAACCTGATCAAACATATAGTCAATATATATTGAAAATTACTAGTGAATGCAAAAGTTGGAAAGAGGAATAATTAGTCATTGGATAATATGTCCTTGGTGATAGAACTCATGCTAGAGATAGCATGATAGAATTTTGCAATGCTGATGACTTATTCATTGCAAATACCTTTTCAAAAAACATAAAAGGCAATGATGGTACACATGGAACTCACCAGATGGAATATGTGAGAATTAAATAGACTACAAATTTGGGAAGCTCACTGAAGAAGATCATTATTGTCTGACAAAACAATTCTGTAGAAAAGATCATTGATTGCTCACGTGTATGTTCAGGCTGAAGCAGAAGAAAATTAAAGCAAGTAACATGACCTAAGGTATGACCTTGAATATATATTTACCCTCAAGTATAAATGCATTAATTGCATTAGACACTAATGACTGAAGATCAGCTGTGGGATGACATCAAGAACATCAGACAGGAAAAATTCAAATGGTCATTAAAAAGATAGGAAAGGAAGAAATGACCAAAACTGATGTTGGAAGAGATTCTGAAACTAACTGTTAAGCATAGAGATGCTAAAGCAAATGGAAGAAATAAAGAGCTGAACAGAAAATTTCAAAGGTCAGCTTAATAATCAAAAGTCAAGTGTTATAATGAAATGTGCAGAAGCCTGGAATTAGACAACCAGAAAGTAAGAACATGCTCAGCATTTCTCAAGTAAAAGAACTGAAGAAAAATTCAAGTCTATAGTTTCAATATTAAACATTATAAACTTTATACAGGATTGTTATGAGTCTATGGAAGAAGACACAGAGTCACTGTACCAAAACAAATAGTCAATGTTCAACCATTTGAAGAGATACCATATGATCAAAAGCCAATGATACTGAAAGAAGAAGTCTGAGTTACGCTGAAGGCACTGGTGAAAAGCAAAGCTACAGGACATGACAGCATACACATTTAAATATTTCAACAAACTGATGCAGTAGGGGCCCTTACTCATCTATACCAAGAAATTTGGAAGACAGCTACCTGATCAACTGATTGGGAGAGATTCATATTTGTGCCTATTCAAAAGAGAGGTGACTCAAAGGAATGGAGAAATCATCTAACATTATCCTTAATTTCACATGCAAGTAAATTTTTCTGAAGATAAATAAAAATCCATTGCAACAATACATCATCAGGGAATTGCCAGAAATATAAGACTAATTCAGAATAGGATGTGTAATGGAGGGTATTACTGCTGACATCAGATAGACCTTGGCTGAAAGCAGAGAATACCAGAAAGAAGTTAACTTATGTTTTATTGACTATGCTTTTGACTGTGCACATCATGACAAACTATGGATGATGTTGTGAAGAATAGGTATTACAGAACAGTTAACTGTGCTCATAAGGAACCTATAAGTAGACCAAAAGGAAGTCATTTGAACAGAAAAAAGGGGAAGCTGAATGGTTTAAAATCAGAAAATGTGTATGCCTGGGTTGTATCATTTCACCATAATTGTTCAATCTGTTTGCTGAACAAATAATCAGAGGAGCTGGATTATATGAAGAAGAATGTGTCATCAGAATTGGAGGAAGACTCATTAAGAACCTGCAATATGCAGATAATACAACCTTGCTTGCTGGAAGCAAAGATTACTTACAATTCTTACTGACAAAGTTCAAAGACTATAGACTTCAGAATTGATTGCACTTCAATTTAAAGAAAATAAAATTTCTCATAACTGGACCAATAAAAAACATCATAATAAACAGAGAAAAGATTAAATTTGTCAAAAACTTCATTTTGATTGGGTCCTCAATCAACACTCATATAAGAAGCAGTTAAGAAATCAAAAGACATGTTGTATTAAGCAAATCTGCTGCAAAAAATTTCTTGAAAGTGTTAAATAGCCAAAATATCAGTATGAGGACTAAAGTACACTGGACCCAAACCATGGCATTTTCTAAAGCCTCATAGCCATGTGAAAGCTGGACAGAAAATAAGCAAGACAACAGAAGAATCAATTCATTTGAATTATGGTGTTGGAGAGGAACATTAAAAGAACCATGGACTGCCAGAAGACCAAAGAGATCTGTCTTGGAATATGTGTAGCCAAATGCTCCCCTAGAAGACAGGACAAGTTATCAGAAGGGACCAATCCCTGGAGAAGGACATCTTGCATGGTAAAGTGGAGGGTCCATGAAAAATAAGAAGACTCCAATGAGACGGGTTGACACAGTGAAATCAGCAATGGGCAGGAACATCACAATTGTGAGAATGGTGAATGACAGGGCAGTGTTTGGTTCTGTTTGCTCATAAGGTCAGAACCTACTCAAAGGTACTTATCAACTACCCCTTCTTAGGTGACCTCTCTACCTTCAGTTCCTCCTAACCTTCCTTAAAACGGTTGATGCATCTAAAAACTTTTTTTTTTTTTTTTTTTTTTTTTTTTTTTTTTTTAATGTCTTCAGAGATTTATTTTCCTTGTCTTAGATACCACGCCATCATTATGTATCTAAAGTCCCATCTGTAATGAGCAGGGTTGTGTTACATAATTTGTCTTTTCTCTGAATTTGGTTCATTCTAATACCCTACAAAATTTGTATGACCTTTATAATTGTTCTTCTTCTGATTTTATTTTGTTGACTCCTTGTTAACAGAATACTACTTTAAGACACTGTAATGCATAGAACTTTTCCCAAAAGCTATAGATACCCAGTTATTTAATAGCAAATAACAGCATGTCTAACTAAAATTTAATTGAGTGCATACAATAGAGATACAACAGGCTAAGGAAGTAACACTGACCTCAAACTGAGGCAAATAAGGCAAAAAAAAAAGTATCCTCAGCATTCTTTTAAAAAAATATTAGTTTATTGTGTTTTTGGTGAAAGTTTACACAGCAAGTTTGCTGCCCTTTTGACAGTCTTCATAAAAACTGATCAGTGGCATTAATAAGTTTTTACAAGGTGTCAACATTCCCAATAATTGTATTATTTCTATTCCATTTCTAACACTGTACCTTTCTTTCCACTTTATCTTCCCAACTTTGTCTTTGATTAAATGTTGAATTTTGGGACACATAGAGTTGGTTTTTCAGCAAGGTACTGATCTAACGTGTAATATCCTTTATGTTGTATATCACTCTGATGTTATGCTTAAAGGGATCTTAGGTGATATAATTTATTCAAGGATGATTGTGTTTCTCAGGAAAATAGTCTCAGAGAGTTATTTGATCCAAGGTGGCCCAATAACTCTAACCTTTAAAAAAAATTGAGTTCTGTTTTACAGTTTTCTCTCATTCTATCAGAGATAATTTATTGTGACCTCAGTCAGAATTATCAGTGGTTGTAGCTGGGTACCATCGAGTTTGTCTGGTCTCAAGGTAGTTTAAGTCATGAACCCTTATAGGCTTCTTTCTTTTCTGAGATTTTGATTACCTTCTCAGTCTTGTGCCTGACTAGTGTTGCTGCTGTTAAGTGGCATTGAGTCACTTCCCACACATATCAAGCCTGCATACGCTTTCTGAGGAGCAGCTGGTGGATCTGAACCACTGAACTTATGATTACCAGTCAGAACTTAACCTACAGCATCACACCAGGTCTGAACTCCTGACTAGAAGAGGCCAATCATTATACCTTACTTAACTGATCACAAGTTTTTGGAACTCTAGGCACTCTTCACTATATTAGAATGTAGAACATGAACTTTATGAACTATATTATACAATTGACTGTCCCATAAAACCATGGTCCTAAGCTTTCATACCTCGAACAAAAACATTCTCAGAATGAATTTTGTGATGTCTGAAGATCATCTGTAGTTGTCTTTAATTAATATGTATGCCCACACATACCTGTATTTTTACATCCATATAGATACTACAAAGGAGCTCAGGTAGTATAGTGTTTATGAGTTGGACTCCTAACCTCAAGGTCAGCAGTTTGAAACTACCAGCCATTCCATGAAAGGAATATGAGGCTTTCTGCTCACATAAAGATTTATAGCCTCAGAAACCATATACAAGATCACTATGAGTTGGAACCAAATCCATGGCATGGAACCAAATCTATGGCACATAACCAACACTGTAGATACTACAAGGAGTTCTGGTGGTATACTGGGTTAATAACTGGACTGCTAACCACAAGTTCTGCAGTTTGAATCCACCAGGAGCTCCATAAAAGAAAGATAAGGCTTCCTGCTCCTTTAAAGATTTGTAGATTCAGGGTCCACATGAGTGTGAATTGACTTGAGAGCACATAATCACCACCAACACCACAGATATTATAGGAGTGCAATGGTTCTTTAGGATAATCACTAGACTGCAAATCACAGGGTTGGTGGCTGAAGTTCACTAGCTGCTCCATGGGAGAAAGATGAGGCATTTTGCTCCCACAAAATTGTTGTTGTTGTTGTTAGGTGTCATCGAGTTGGTACCAACTCATAGTGACCTTATGCACAGCAGAATGAAACACTGCCTGATTCTGGGCCAACCTCA
>NW_006408766.1:267163-273123 GCF_000296735.1 Chrysochloris asiatica
AGTGAGGTTGGCCCAGGATCGGACATTGTTTCGTTTTGCTGTGCATGGAGTCGCTATGAGTCGGTTCTGACTCGATGGCACCTGACAACAACAACAACAATCTTTACTCATATTTCTTGTGGGCATATACCAAGTAGAGGGACTGCTGAGTCATGTTGAACCACAAGGTTGGTGGTTCAAATTTATAAGCCACACTTTGGAAACCCTATACAGGGTAGCTATGAGTAAACTGACTTGACAACATTTAGCATCAACAAGGTATTTCTATTTCCAACATTCTGAGGAAGCACTTTAGCATTTTCCACAGTGGTTGAACCATTTTATAGTTCCAACAGCAATATGGGAGGGTCCCAGTCTCTCCACACCCTCACCAGCATTTAGTGTCCTGTTTTTTGTTGTTTTTTTAACTTCTCTGTAAATGCTGGTGTAAGATGATATCTCATTTTGTTCTAATATCCATCTTTGTGTGGTGCTGTGAACAGTAAGATCTCTTGAACCACCAGGTCGGTGGTTCAAGCTCACTAACTGCTCCTCAAAACTCTACACAGAGTTATTACATGTCAGAACTAACTCAGCAGCACTTAATAACAACAATAGTAGCTAATGATCATGAAAATTTCTTCATATGTTTGTTACCTGCCTGAATATCTTCCTTGGCGAAGTGTCTGTTCATATCCTATAATTATTTTTTAATTGGGTTATTTTCTTTTTCTTGTAGAGGTGTTGTAGTTTTCTGTAAATTTTAGATATTAGTCCCTTGTCTGATATGTCACTGCATAAAAATGTATCCCAGTCTGTAGACTTCCTTCTTTTCCCCCTAGTCAGCAGAGAGCCCTTGTGTGGTTCTATGAGTTAACGTCCTGAACTTCAAGGTTGGCTTAAACTGACTCAACAGCACACAACAACAACAAAAGGCACTTTACTCTTTTGGTGAAATCATTTGATGTACATATATTTTTAATTGTTACAAAGTCCCTGTCATCTATTTTGTCTTATACAGTTTGTGTGTTATTTGCAATGCTTTATAGTGTATGATGCCACGTATTAGAGCCCCAAAGTTTGTCTCTATTTTTTTCATTGATGTTCTTTTTTATACTAGGATTTACATGTAGGTCTTTAATCCACCTTGAGTTGTTTTTTTGTTGTCTTTGTGTGTGTGTGTGTGTGTGTGTGTGTGTGTGTGTATGAGATATAGGTCTTATTTCATTCTGTTGCAAATCGATTTCCAGTTTTACTAGCACTATTTGTTGAAAAGACTATTTCTTCCCCATCTAATGTGTTTATTTTCTTTGTCAAACTCAGTTGGCTCTATGTGAATGGATTTATTTCTGGGTTCTTGATTCTGTTCCAGTAATCTATGTATCTTTCATTGTATCAGTACCAGACTGTTTTGACCACTGTGACTTTGTAGTAAATTTTTAGATCAGGGAGTGAGACAATTCAAACTTTGTTTTTCTTCTTATGCAGTGAGTGCAGAAAAAAAAGTGAACTCATTGGCTGTTTGAATATAAAGCAAGCTGTTTGCTTTGGATGAATCAAGGCATGAAAAATCAGCCCATCATGGAAAATCCCCTTCTAGGACTGAATCTTAAAGGGAACCCATGAGAAGTCTAGTAAGTTCACTGATGACCACCTGAGTCTACTTGTAAGTAGAAGTGGGGAAAATGCAGCAATAAAGACATGGCTTAGCTTGGCCATGTTGCACTGACACCAATTGGTTTGAGATGAGAGAGAGAAGAGGAAGGCTGACTGGTCTGAAGTTTAGGGAGATGTGTGAACTTCTGAGCCCATGGGTACTGACCTTTTACCTGGGGGGCTAGGTTTGAGAGTGAGGAGCTGATCTGCCATTCAGGGAAGTTCGCATGAACTCCTAAACTTGCAGCTAATACACATTTAACCTAGCTTGGATGGCTAGCTGATCAGAACTTGATCAGGTGAGGATAAAGATGTTTGATACTGTCAATAAGTGTAAATTGCTACAATTCAATCAAATGGCCTTTTGCTTATGGATGCAGTGACTTAATATTCCAACCAGAATAGAAGATTCTTCATATCAGGGAACAAGCTTGTCTCCGCAGGATACTGGGTTGATGTTGTTGTTAAGTGCCATCAAGTAGGTTCTGACTCATAGAAACACTGGATAGGGTTTTAGGGTTTCCAAGGAGCAACTGGTGAGTTTGAACCACTGACCTCATGGTTCAAACTGGCCATGTGGTCCAGTGTTTACCCTAGAGTTCCACTTGATAGGGATGGACAATTTAGACATTGGCTATCAAAAATGGGCAGGGGGGAGGGATAAAGGCATGAAGTGGTGTCTTACAAGCTTTCTTGAGTGAGATCCCATCCTAGAAAAGTGGTGAAAGCAGAGAAAACAACAGAGGTGGTGGTGGTGAGACAGAGCAGCTGCAGCCTCTAGCCTCATGGATGGAGTGAGGCTGCAGGCAACAGGCTAGCTTGCAGAATATGCCCTTTAGACATTTAAGTGTATATATTTTGTTTTGTTTTGAATGTGTACATCAAATATATTTACTTTGCTTATTTGTGAAATACATGATGCAAATGGGGAACAACAGAGAAGAAGCAGGATGACTGTTGTTGCAGAGAGGGGATTGTTAATCACCAGGATGAAACAAGTGTAGAATTCATTGAATGTAAAGTTGATGATCTTGTCTGGAAACCTTCCCTCATTTCACAATACAAACTTAAAAAAAAAAAAAAAAGAGTAGTTAGGAGTCCTGGTGTATCAGTTCAAACCCAGCAGCTGCTTCTTGAAAACCCTTTAGAGGGTCACTGCAAGTTTGAACCAACAAAAAGACACTTCCGAACAACAAAAAACATTTCCAGTAAAAATTGCAATACATTTTGTCGTGGATGTCTGGTGTCAAAACACATCAATTCTTTGCAAGCAATCATCACATTATAAGGATTTATCTGGTTAATACAACCAAGTTTTTATTGTTGTTGTGTGCTCTTTGCATCCACATCTTTGGTTTGCAGCTGATTTGCCTAATGCTATACGTTGATTGATTTCTTGACTGCTGCTACCATGAGAGTTGATGGTTGATCCAAGAAGAAGAATGAAGTTTTTGACAACCTCAATCTTTTCTCCATTGATAAGAATGTTATTTATTGTTCCAGTGATTAAATTTTTTCTTTCCTGTGCTTGACTACTTATTTAAATGGTGTTTTGCACCCACCCAGTGGTACCATGGAAGAAAAGACCTGGCGAACTGCTTTCATAAAGATTACAACAACAACAAAACTCAATAGAACAACTTCCAAAACTCAGAATCAGCAAAAAGCATTGGGTTTGCTTTTGGTTTTTGGGTTTCTCCTGTGTGTACAAAGAAGCAATAAATGCTGTACAAAGAGAAATCATTAAAAGATAATGCTAAAAATAGTTGTTAAGAGAAACAGGAATGAAGTTATCTAAGGAAACTTTAAAAAAAACTGCCCTGTATGATAATAATAAATTCATTTACTTAATTCAGCTCAAATTGCTTTCTATTATTTGTAGTCAAATGTGTTTTCAGCTAAACAAGAACTATTTTGAAATATCCCCAAGGGAAATTATCTGCAATTTCAATATATTTCCCTATAATCTCAAAGGTCCAGAAAAAAATTCACAGGTAAGAAAACTGTCCAATATTGAACCTTATATTCAAGCCTGACTTTTAAAACTGTTAGCTAGTATATACATAGTCTATGAAAATTTTGCTAGACTATCAAGAATATGTAGTAAGAATCAGAGAAAATCCAGAATTATCTGAATTTGTTTTACAAGAACTAATAATAGTTTATATTCTTCAAATAATATTTTGCCAATACTATTGTTGTTGTTGTTATGTTGTTGTTACAAGTTGGTACTGACTCATAGTAACCCTGTGTAAAACAGAACAAAACACTTCCTGATCCCAGGCCAACCTCACAATTGTTGCGATACTCGAATCCATTGATGCTGCCACTTTGCCAATCCATCTCACTGGGGATTTTCCTCTTTTTCTCTGACCCACAACTGTACCAAACATGATATCCTTTTCCAGAGACTGGTCCCTCCTGACAATAGGTCCAAAGAATGAGAGATGAAGTCTGGCCATCATGGCTTCCAAGGACCACTCTGGCTTCACTTCTTCCAACACTGATCTGTTGGTTGTTTTGGCAGCCCATGGTACTTTCAATATTCTCCTCCAACACAATAACTCAAAAGCATCAATTATTCTATGGTCTTCCTTATTCACTGTCCAGCTTTCACATGCATAAGAGGTTATTGAAAATACCATGGCTTGGGTCAGGCACATCTTAATCCTCAAGCTGATATCTTTGCTCTTCAAGGTCTTGTGCAGCACATTTGCCTAATGCAATATATTGTTTGAGTTCTTGACTGCTGCTTTCATGGGTGTTCATGGTTGAACCAAGAAGAATTAAGTCCTTGACAACTTCAATCATTTCTCCATTGATAAGAATGTTGTTTATTGGTCCAGTGGTGAGGATTTTTGCTTTCTTTACATTGAGATGCAATCTATATTGAAGGCTGTGCTCTTTGATCTTCATCAGTAAGTATTTTAAGTTGTCTTCACTTTCAGCAAGAAAGGTTGTATCATCCGCATATCACAGGTTGTTAATGAGTCTTCCTCTAATACTGATGCCACGTTTTTCTTCATAGAACCCGGCTTCTCAGGTGATTTCCTTAGAACACAGGTTGAATAAGAATCCTTCAGGGTTTCCATGCTCTGTTCGAACAACTGCCTCTTGGTCCAGGTACAGATTTCTCATGAGCACAATTAAGTGTTCTGGAATATTTATACTTTGCAAAGTTGTCCACAGCTTGTCATGATCGAAAGCCTTTGTGTAGTCAATAAATCACAAGTAAACATCTTTCTGGTACTCTCTGCTTTCAGGCAAGATCCATCAGACAGCTGCAATGATATCTCTCATTCCATGTCCTCTTCTGAATGGAGCTTTAACCTCTGGAAGTTCTCTGTCAATGTATGCTTGCAGCTATTTCTGTTTTTCCTTTAGTAAAACATTACTCACATGAGATATCAAAGATATTGTCTGATGAGTTCCACATTCTGTTGGGTTACCTCTCTTTGGAATGGGCACAAATATGGATATCTTCCAGTAAGTTGGCCAGATAGTTGTCTTCCAAATTTCCTGGCATAGATGAGTGAGTGCCTTCCATGTCTACTCACTTTGTTTTAAAGGTTTCAATTTTTATTCCGTCAATTCCCAGAGCCTTGTTCTCTGCCAATTCCTTCAGTGCACCTTGGACTTATCCCTTCAGTATCATTGGTTCTTGATCATATGCTACCTTTTGAAATGGTTGAACATTAACCATTTCCTTTTGATACAGTGACTCTGCATATTCCTTCCAAATTCTTTTGATGCTTTCTGCATCATTCAAAAATTTCCCCAGAGAATCCTTCAATAACAAAAGTCGAGGCTTGATTTTTTTGCTTCAGTTCTCTCAGCTTGAGAAATGCTGAGTGTGTTTGTCCCTTTTGGTTTTCTGACTCTAGATCTTTGCATATTTCATTGTAATATTTGACAGTCTTCTCGAGATGACCTTTAAAATTTTCTGTTCAGCTCTTAGACCTCCTCTTTTCTTCCATTTGCTTTAGCATCACTACACTGGAAAGCAAATTTCAGTGTGTCTTCTGACATTCATTTTGATCCTTTCCTTCTTCCTTGTCTTCTTAATGACTTTTTGCTTTCTTCCCTATTATTTCTGATAAGTACTTATCAATACTAAGAAATACAATCACATACTTTATGTTCTTTAGATAACTATGACCCTCATGTTTATTAGGTAGAAGCTTTATTTATATCATATTATGATTAATAATATGATATAAATAAAGAATGATAGATTTCTGCAAGACAAATGATTTGTTTATTTCAAATACCTTCTTTAGACAGCATAAGAGAAGACTATACACATGGACCTCACCAGATGGAAC
>NW_006408766.1:275253-280732 GCF_000296735.1 Chrysochloris asiatica
TGAGGTTGGCCCAGGATCGAACATTGTTTCGTTCTACTGTGCATGGAGTCGCTATGAGTCGGTTCCGACTCGATGGCACCTGACAACAACAACAACAATGATTAATATTAATATTATAGCTTTTACCTTTGAATAGTTGGAATTTCTGATGTTCTCATTCTAATTAGTTTTATTTCGCTTCATATATTACAATTTGGATTAGTATAATTAAAATTTCCCTGCATTATTATAAAAAATAGAAAGTAAGATAAGCTCTCTTATCTTTTAATATAAATGGTTTATAAACTATTTTTATGTACAGTATTGATATGGCGACGCTTACATTTATTATACATTAAAATCTATTTGAATCATTTGTTGTTGTTTTTCAGTGCTGTTGAGTTTGTTCTGACTCATAGCAACCCTGTGGAGGGTTTCAGAGGACCAACTGGTAGGTTTGAACAACTGACCTTGCCGTTCAAGCTGAACTTATGGTCCAGTGTTTATACTGTTGTGCTACACCAGGACTCTACTTGAATCATGTTGTTGTTAGGTGTTGTCCAGTGTGTTACAACTCATAGTGACCCTGTAAAGGGTTTCCAAAGAGCAGCTGGTGAGTTTGAACCATGAACCTTTTGGTTCAAACTGACGTTATGCTCTAGTGCATTATCCTATATTGCCACACCAGGATTTCATTTGAATCATAAACCCACAGAATTATAATCAAATTAAGGTTTAATTCTGACTTTCAAGAACTGACACTGAGCTTTTCAAATTTTTTTTTTTCCTTAAATTATATCTGCAGGCAGGAGTTTGTAGACTTTATTTAGGTAATGAGTTATATAACCAATTAAATTTTCTTGGAGTGCTTGGAAAAATAATGATTTCAGGTAATTAGGGGCTAAACTAACATTGACTGATTGACTATTGCATGATAAAATTTTTATTATGATATATATTTCTTGCCTTCATTTAATGCAATTTTACCTTTAAATACACCTTTTGATCTAGAAATAAATATCTTCCCAAAATACAGAAGAAAGAATTGAGTGATATGCAGAAAATATAACTTGCTCAAGGCAAAATAGCTAATAAATGGCCTAGCATTAAGTATAATACCCAGGTCTTTTAAAATGTACTCACTGCTTTTCTATCGCAAATTCAAAATCATGTCATTTAACTCTGAAGTAAATTCCAGACAATCCAAGCTCTCTAGCTTCTATTTCGTCAAATAAATTCAAAACAAAATTTTTTAGGTAAAAAAGATTTCATACTGAACAGCAAGTATTTACATATACAAACATACATACACATACATACACAAACACATTCCCCAAATTATACAACTTACATTTAAAATGGGAATAATTAAAGCACTGTCAATACTAACGACTTTTTTGGCAGGGAAAAATAGAGAATGCTTTGTAAATTCAATAAATGGCACAGCTGAGAAAATAAGTCAAAGTATGCCACCAAAGGAGAAGATAATTACTTTTCTTTCTTTTAATATGCACAAAGGGATAAAGAGATATAATTAAATTGGAAAAAAAAAGAAAACATTACCACATAGTTTGGTATTTAATCATTACTTTTATAAGTTTATTAATAAGACTGAAAATGATGAGTATGATTTCAGTCTTAATTTGCTTCCTATCCTAATGACTTCCTTTATCAAAATATGTAAAAACAAGGTAGATGGTGAGGTTTTCCCACATTTTATGATATACTTGTAGTATTTCTTGAATAATACTCATAAAATATATTTGATTTGTTATTTGATATTGGAAAGTCTTTAGATAGCTGGTAAATGAACTTTATAGAATTAGTATCTCATTATTAACTGAGACCTGGTTAAAAGGAACCAGCTTTGAGATAAGTGTAGTTGGCTCTTGCTTGCCCAGCTCTTAAAATCATTAACTAAATTAGCAGGAAAATAAAGACAACTACCAAGTTTAATCTTTAAATTTTTACATTTCTTTTAATATATATGTATACAGTGTGTTCTGTAATCGTTCTATTAATAATGAAACAATTTTAATTTATAGTTATTCTCTATGTTCTATATAAAAAAAGAATATCTGGGTCTGTTTTATTATTTTTAAACTATATATTTCCAAGCCATATTATGAAATTAAGGGACTTTTTGAAAAAAGTGTTGCTGTTATTAACTGACTTCTAGTGGGTTCTGACTCATAGCAAACCCTGGATAGGGCTTCAAGGAATGAATGGTGGATTTGAACTGACAACCTTCTGAGTAGTACTTCAGTGGTTATCCTACATTGTCAAAGCAGGATTCTATTACAAAAAAAAAAAAAAATTAAAGAAGGAAAATAAATCTATCTATATATAAATACTTTGATAACCACTGTAACTATTTTCTCAAATTTCCTTCATATTTTGATTATTTTATGTGGTATTTTATTT
Source organism: Chrysochloris asiatica (assembly GCF_000296735.1). NCBI lineage: Eukaryota > Metazoa > Chordata > Mammalia > Afrosoricida > Chrysochloridae > Chrysochloris > Chrysochloris asiatica. The sequence goes on from NW_006408766.1 coordinate 277,657, forward strand.
AGCTTATTCTATTTGATATTCCACTGTTTTATTTAAAATAATCCCTTAAATTAAAACATATGAGTGAACTTCAAGAAGTTCATAATCATTTAACTCTATTTTCTCATGAACTTTTTGAAGCCCCCTTGTATATTTTTTCCAAGAAATCATGAAATGTTTTTATTATTTTAATGCTTCATGATTTAGGTTGAAAACTTCATGATACAGGTTGATTTATGTTTGAATGCTTATCTTAGTTTCAATATAGTATACAAATAATGCTAAACTGGCATCTTTGTGTATATATTAGTTTACATTATAATACAGTTTACAGTCAGGACTATTGATACAAAATTACTAAATTTTAAAATACTATTGATAATATGATTGAACTTCTCCTATGCTATATATTATAAAGTATTAAAGAGCCAAGATGTCAGTTTGAGACCTAAGATGCATATGAAGCAAGCCATGGTAATTTCAATAATCACATATGTCTGTGAAAGTTGGATAGAGAATAAGGAAGACCATACAAGAATTGATGCATTTGAGTTATGGTGTTTGAGAAGAATATTGAAAGTACCATGGACTGTCAGAAGAACAAATAGATCTGAGTTGGAAAAAGTACAGCCAAAGTGATCCTTGGAATCCAGGATTATCAGACTTCGTCTTTCATACTTCAGACATATTGTCTGGAGGGACTTGTCACTGAAGAAGGATATTATATTGCTGAAGTGGAGGTTAAAGAAAAAGAGGAAGACCTCCCAGCGAGATGGATTGGAACAATGGCGGCTTCAATTGGCTCAAGTGTAGCAACATTTGTGAGGTTGGCCCAGGACCAGGCAGTGTTTTGTTATGTTGTACATAGGATAGCTATGAGTTTGTACCCACTCCATGGTGCCTAACAACAAAAATCATGTTAAATATGTAAAGCAAGAGAAACTTAGGATTTAAATTCTTGATAAAGTGTATTCTGACAGTGCACATCATTCTTTGTTATCACCAGAAAGAAAGAACACACACATATTTCCATTCCACTACTCTCTGGCTATCAGATGGTTTGGATCAGATTTCTTTCAAGAGTATTGCTAGAACCAAATGTCCCAGTGGCTGTGTCATTCCTGCAACAATGTGACTTTTCTTCAGAGGTGTCAAACTCACATCTGGACTCTCATTTTGGATCCACATTGTGAACTTGCTTTATAATAGCCTAATTGCACCACACCCACTTTAGACAACAGAGAAATTCAACAAGACAAAACATTAAGCCTCCTAAATATGCATAAGTGCCTTCTATTAAAACTCTGCAGGATCATTGTCATTATAAACATACTGACTAATTAGTTGTTATTGTTGTTAGGTACCATGGAGTCCATACCAACCCATAGGGACCTTATGCACAGCAGAATGAAACACTGCCCGATCCTGGGCCAACCTCACAATCATTGCCACGCTTGAGTCCATTGATGCTCACATTTGTCCAATCCATCTTGTTGGGGGTCTTCCTCTTTATCTCTGACCCTCCACTTTACCAAACATGATATCCTTCTCCAAAGACTGGTCCCTGCTGACAATGTGTCCAAAGTATAATAGACAAAGTTTGGCCATCTTGGCCTCTAAGGAGCACTCTGGCTACACTTATTCCAATACGGATCTATTGGTTCTTTTGGCAGCTCATGGCATTTTCAATATTCTCCTCCAGCACCGCAACTCAAAAGCACCAATTCTTCTATGGTCTTCCTTATTCACTGTCCAGCTTTCACATGCATATGAGGTTATTGAAAACACTATGGCATGGGTCAGGTGCACCTTAATCCTCAAGTTGACATCTTTGCTCTTCCAAACTTTAAAAAGATCTTCTGCAGCAGATTTGCCTAATGCAGTATGTCATTTGATCTCTTCACTGCTGCTTCTGTGAGTGTTGATAGTTGACCCAAGAAGAATGAAGTCCTTGACAACTTCAATCTTTTCTCCATTGATAAGAATGTTGCTTATTGGTCTAGTGGTGAGGATTTTTGTTTTCTTGACATTGAGATGTAATCCATAATGAAGGCTGTGCTGTTTGATCTTCATCAGTAAATGTTTTAAGTCTTCTTCACTTTCAGCAAGCAAGGTTGTATCATCTGCATATCGCAGGTTGTTAATGAGACTTCCTCCAACCCTGATGCCACATTTTTCTTCATACAACCCAGCTTCTGGGATGATTTGCTCAGCATAAAAGTTGAATAAGTATGGTGAAAGAATATAACCTTATTGCACACCTTTCTTAATATTAAAGCACTCAGTGTTTCCATGTTCTGTTCAAACAACTACCTCTTGGTCCAGGTACAGATTCCTCATGAGCACAATTAAGTGTTCCAGAATACTCATACTTCCCAGTGTTGTCCACAACTTGTCATGATCCACACAATCGAAAGCCTTTGCATAGTCAATAAAGCACAAGTAAACATCTTTCTGATATTCTCTGCTTTCAGCCAAGATCCATCAGTATTCAGCAATGATATCCCTTGTTGCACGGCCTCTTCTGAATCCGGATTGAACATTTGGATGTTCTCTATCAATGTATTCTTGCAGCCATTTCTGTACTACCTTTAGCAAAACTTTACTCGCATGGCATGTCAAAAAGATTGCCTGATGATTTCTGCATTCTGTTGGTCACCTCTCTTTGGAATGGGCACAAATATAGATCTCTTCCAATCAGTCAGCCAGATAGATGTCTTCCAAATTTCTTGGCATAGATTAGTGAATGTCTCCAATGCTGTTTCACTTTCTTGAAAGACTTCAATTTTTATTCCATCAATTCTTGGTGCCTTGTTCTTTGCCAATTCCTTCAATGCAGCTTGGAATTCTTCCTTCAGAATCATTGGTTATTGATCATAAGATACCTCTTGAAACAGCTGAATATTAACCATTTCCTTTTGGTACAGTGACTCTGTGTATTCCTTCCATCTTCTCTTGATGCTTTCTGTATCATTCAATAATTTGCCCGGACAATCTTTCAAAAACAAAGTCAAGGCTTGAATATTTTCTTCAGTTCCTTCAGATTGAGAAATGCTGAGCATCTTCTTCCTTTTTGGTTTTCTGATTCCAGATCTTT